>NC_141698.1:907749179-907979179 GCF_964263255.1 Lissotriton vulgaris
CGGGTGCATTTTTTCTTGGCTGAATTTTTTCAGCTCGCGTGACAATTTCTATAATTTGGTCTGTGTTAAGTATTCTTCCATGTCGTCCATTTCTTTGGTAATTTCGTCTAAGCGTTTTTTTGTACACTTAGTCTAGTGTACACTTCCAAGAGATGGAAGACCAATCACGTCGAAAGACGAGGTCGTGTAGAAAAATTCTCGGGGCATTAGTCACCCATAAGCCCTTTGGTGCCGATTTTGGTTTCCCGTTTCTTGTTTGTCAGAGTGTCCCACTCATCCGTCTGGGCAATAGCTTCGACAAATTCCTGATTTTGTAGTAAAGAATGACCTGCTAATATTTCGTCTATATCACTCCCTGTGAAACTCAGACCAATATTGTTCTCCATCGTTCCTCTCTTGTAGAATCTAGAAATTCTTGCAGAAAGACTAGTTCATCAAAAATCCCTGCAGCTGTGCGCTGCTTAAATACTAAGAAAATGGAGGGAAGAGGAAGAATAGGGTCCATTCATTTCCCCTATCTAAGTAACTAGTAATCAAAGGAGAATGGACACTGGTATCCGCAAAAAAACCAATAGTTTTTTGTATCGTAGACCCTCATAGACTTCCTGGGAAGTGTCAAAGCGGCATATCTTTTCTCCGCCCCATCAGGAGTCTGGGCATAGTCATCGGATCTACGATTGACGTGCAAATGCCTGCCTCACCCGAGGCTACTTCTGGTATTCTGCAGAAGTGTCCAGAGATGAAAA
This sequence comes from Lissotriton vulgaris, assembly GCF_964263255.1. NCBI lineage: Eukaryota > Metazoa > Chordata > Amphibia > Caudata > Salamandridae > Lissotriton > Lissotriton vulgaris. The sequence goes on from NC_141698.1 coordinate 907,749,926, forward strand.
ATGTGTCTTTTTTTAAAAAAGGAACTGCTAGATCAGAAAATGAAAAATTTTAATAAATACAAAGAAATAGCCACTCTTAGTAAAATTCAGTGTTGATATGTAAGTAGCTGAGTTATGAGGCTACTATATCTTTCCAGAGATGTCGACATGTTTCAGCTCTACAAGGCCCACAGGGGTCAGGGGAGCTTTCGTCAGGACAGAAAACAAACATGAAACAAAAAAGGGGGATCGCTATGTCTAACACACACTCCTTATGTGTGGGTTTACATTTACAGAAAAGCTGGAATTTCCAAACTGTGAAGAAAGAAACTAACAGATACTACTATCAGATGCTGCAGTGGTCAAGCTTAGCAAGCATAAGCACATAGTAAACAAGCAATCATTATTTGCTAAAACGACTAACCTAAGTTTAAAGGCTAATCCATGTTCATTTTTTAAAATACAGAGAGGGAGTGGGAGAAGCAAAGAAGGGCTGGTTAGGGAGTGGTCATTTGGTAATGAGGTTCTATATCTAGACTCGATAGTGTATAAGTCTAGAAACTCTAGGTGCATAGTTAAGGGTGTTATTTTAGACACTGGAGGCAACAGGATGTCTGTTGTTGCCATCGTGAGCTCTTGTGCTCAATGTTATGAGAAACGGAGAAACGGGAGCATTAAAACTTCAAGTCTAACTGCGTGTCTTGACATTCGACGTGCAGTAGTCAGTCAATACGAATGCACATAAATATTGTTCACTTGCACGCTTATAACGTAAACTCACAATGCGGCACTGGGTATGCCTGTGGCGGATTAGTATTCATACATACGTTTAGCGTTCGTATTCCGTCTTATACATGCTTAAAGATATCAATCGCTTGCACGTTTTAAAGCCGGGTTTTTTTAAATGTGGCACTGGGTCTACCTATGGCGGGTTGGTGTTTAACGTTACATTTAATAAACACATTTGAAGCAGTTCTATTCTAGTGATTGAATATGGCATTACACCCCATGCACAGCCCCAAAATGTTACCTTTCGTAGTCCGAAGTCGGACTTCAGCGGGGAGTCAGGGTCGCGGCAGGAAATTATACTGGTTTGGGAAGACACAGGCGTCTCTCGTTAGTAGTGAGAGCTAGTCTTACCTGGGTCTCGGTGTGGGTGGTGTAGACGCCATGCTTACCCATGCGGCCAGTCTCTGAAGCCTTGTGCTGACTCTGCCCCCGGTTATGGGCGGGTTCTGTGATCGGCACTTACTTATCGCGATCATTGCCACTGAAAACGGACTATTTTTCAGTAGTAAGATGGTGGGTAAACTACAAGATAGACCGAGGGGGTTATCATTTCCGAATTTCAAAATGTGGATATTGTATTATGCTCGTAAATATCAAGAAAATGATGTTAAATTCTCGTTTTACGGCAAATTCAATCATTAGGGCCATGTAAAATAGGGTAGATCATTTTATCAATTCAGTTCGAAAGTACATTTTTTACGTGTCCACATTAGTATGGTTAGGCAAGGTGAGGACACACTGTGTTGCACTTTATATCACGGGTACAGTTGGTGCCAAGGAATGTGATCATTCATTCCTAATTCATCAGTTTTTAGGCGGTCCACCCATCTTTGCTCTTTATTGAAAAGAATCTGTTCTGCGTTATGATCTTTCACTTGTAACATTTCTAATACAGTCCATTTCAAATCATCACATGTGTGACCTGCTTCCACAAAGTGTGTACACAATTTTGTTGTGCTCTTTTTCAATCTGACGTTGCTCCGGTGTTCCCCTATCCGGAGTTTGACTTTTCGACAGGTCATGCCGATGTATTGTTTTTGGCAGGGACATGTGATAAGGTATATCACGTGTGAGGAGTTGCAATTTGTATGGCTCTTTTGGGTCCATAGTAGGTCATCATTCAATTGCAATGTCTTTGTGCAGGTGGTGAATTTACAGACACCACACGTACCACATGGATAGTGTCCAGTGACCGGCATCATTTGTACATCTCTCATTGTGGGTTTGTTTTGCGTTTTCTTCGGTCTTGTGTGGACAAGGACATCTTTAATATTTTTTGTTCTCTTGTTTGCGAACCTTGGCTTAGGCCACTTCAGTGTTCCAGATGTCAGGATCTGCCAGTTCTTTCTGATGAGTCTCTGGACATCGTAAGTGGCTGGGCAGAAAGTGGTAACACACGTGACCAGATCTTTAATTGGTTCTTTCGGTGTGCTTTGTAACAGGCAGTCTCTGGGTTGGTACTTTGCCCGTTTTTCACATTTCGATATTATGGCCGGTGTATAGTTCCTCTTTCTCAGTTTTTGGCACAGAACCTTACAAACAACAAGCGAAGGTTCTGTGCCAAAAACTGAGAAAGAGGAACTATACACCGGCCATAATATCGAAATGTGAAAAACGGGCAAAGTACCAACCCAGAGACTGCCTGTTACAAAGCACACCGAAAGAACCAATTAAAGATCTGGTCACGTGTGTTACCACTTTCTGCCCAGCCACTTACGATGTCCAGAGACTCATCAGAAAGAACTGGCAGATCCTGACATCTGGAACACTGAAGTGGCCTAAGCCAAGGTTCGCAAACAAGAGAACAAAAAATATTAAAGATGTCCTTGTCCACACAAGACCGAAGAAAACGCAAAACAAACCCACAATGAGAGATGTACAAATGATGCCGGTCACTGGACACTATCCATGTGGTACGTGTGGTGTCTGTAAATTCACCACCTGCACAAAGACATTGCAATTGAATGATGACCTACTATGGACCCAAAAGAGCCATACAAATTGCAACTCCTCACACGTGATATACCTTATCACATGTCCCTGCCAAAAACAATACATCGGCATGACCTGTCGAAAAGTCAAACTCCGGATAGGGGAACACCGGAGCAACGTCAGATTGAAAAAGAGCACAACAAAATTGTGTACACACTTTGTGGAAGCAGGTCACACATGTGATGATTTGAAATGGACTGTATTAGAAATGTTACAAGTGAAAGATCATAACGCAGAACAGATTCTTTTCAATAAAGAGCAAAGATGGGTGGACCGCCTAAAAACTGATGAATTAGGAATGAATGATCACATTCCTTGGCACCAACTGTACCCGTGATATAAAGTGCAACACAGTGTGTCCTCACCTTGCCTAACCATACTAATGTGGACACGTAAAAAATGTACTTTCGAACTGAATTGATAAAATGATCTACCCTATTTTACATGGCCCTAATGATTGAATTTGCCGTAAAACGAGAATTTAACATCATTTTCTTGATATTTACGAGCATAATACAATATCCACATTTTGAAATTCGGAAATGATAACCCCCTCGGTCTATCTTGTAGTTTACCCACCATCTTACTACTGAAAAATAGTCCGTTTTCAGTGGCAATGATCGCGATAAGTAAGTGCCGATCACAGAACCCGCCCATAACCGGGGGCAGAGTCAGCACAAGGCTTCAGAGACTGGCCGCATGGGTAAGCATGGCGTCTACACCACCCACACCGAGACCCAGGTAAGACTAGCTCTCACTACTAACGAGAGACGCCTGTGTCTTCCCAAACCAGTATAATTTCCTGCCGCGACCCTGACTCCCCGCTGAAGTCCGACTTCGGACTACGAAAGGTAACATTTTGGGGCTGTGCATGGGGTGTAATGCCATATTCAATCACTAGAATAGAACTGCTTCAAATGTGTTTATTAAATGTAACGTTAAACACCAACCCGCCATAGGTAGACCCAGTGCCACATTTAAAAAAACCCGGCTTTAAAACGTGCAAGCGATTGATATCTTTAAGCATGTATAAGACGGAATACGAACGCTAAACGTATGTATGAATACTAATCCGCCACAGGCATACCCAGTGCCGCATTGTGAGTTTACGTTATAAGCGTGCAAGTGAACAATATTTATGTGCATTCGTATTGACTGACTACTGCACGTCGAATGTCAAGACACGCAGTTAGACTTGAAGTTTTAATGCTCCCGTTTCTCCGTTTCTCATAACATTGAGCACAAGAGCTCACGATGGCAACAACAGACATCCTGTTGCCTCCAGTGTCTAAAATAACACCCTTAACTATGCACCTAGAGTTTCTAGACTTATACACTATCGAGTCTAGATATAGAACCTCATTACCAAATGACCACTCCCTAACCAGCCCTTCTTTGCTTCTCCCACTCCCTCTCTGTATTTTTAAAAAATGAACATGGATTAGCCTTTAAACTTAGGTTAGTCGTTATTAGCAAATAATGATTGCTTGTTTACTATGTGCTTATGCTTGCTAAGCTTGACCACTGCAGCATCTGATAGTAGTATCTGTTAGTTTCTTTCTTCACAGTTTGGAAATTCCAGCTTTTCTGTAAATGTAACCCACACATAAGGAGTGTGTGTTAGACATAGCGATCCCCCCTTTTTTGTTTCATGTTTGTTTTCTGTCCTGACGAAAGCTCCCCTGACCCCTGTGGGCCTTGTAGAGCTGAAACATGTCGACATCTCTGGAAAGATATAGTAGCCTCATAACTCAGCTACTTACATATCAACACTGAATTTTTACTAAGAGTGGCTATTTCTTTGTATTTATTAAAAATTTTCATTTTCTGATCTAGCCAGTTCCTTTTTTAAAAAAAGACACATTTTTCATCTCTGGACACTTCTGCAGAATACCAGAAGTAGCCTCGGGTGAGGCAGGCATTTGCACGTCAATCGTAGATCCGATGACTATGCCCAGACTCCTGATGGGGCGGAGAAAAGATATACCGCTTTGACACTTCCCAGGAAGTCTATGAGGGTCTACGATACAAAAAACTATTGGTTTTTTTGCGGATACCAGTGTCCATTCTCCTTTGATTACTAGTTACTTAGATAGGGGAAATGAATGGACCCTATTCTTCCTCTTCCCTCCATTTTCTTAGTATTTAAGCAGCGCACAGCTGCAGGGATTTTTGATGAACTAGTCTTTCTGCAAGAATTTCTAGATTCTACAAGAGAGGAATGATGGAGAACAATATTGGTCTGAGTTTCACAGGGAGTGATATAGACGAAATATTAGCAGGTCATTCTTTACTACAAAATCAGGAATTTGTCGAAGCTATTGCCCAGACGGATGAGTGGGACACTCTGACAAACAAGAAACGGGAACAAATTCGTACATCCGTACATGGAATAATTATGACAGAATACTTACGGTCAAAATCGGCACCAAAGGGCTTATGGGTGACTAATGCCCCGAGAATTTTTCTACACGACCTCGTCTTTCGACGTGATTGGTCTTCCATCTCTTGGAAGTGTACACTAGACTATTTAGTCCTAATAGTCAAAACAGCAAAGAGAATATCGGACGCCCTCTTGATAGAAATACAAGAATGTGAGAATGAACTAAAGAAGAACATCAATCCACAAGTGTACAAAAAACGCTTAGACGAAATTACCAAAAAAATGGACGACATGGAAGAATACTTAACACAGACCAAATTACAGAAATTGTCACGCGAGCTGAAAAAATTCAGCCAAGAAAAAATGCACCCGTATTCAAAAGAGGATTTTGTTAGTACCAACTTTGGTTCAGATGGCGAATCCGCAGGAGGAACCTCCTCTGAAGGCTCTGAAGCAAGTTTTGATGGGTCAACACCTAGGAGAGGCCGTAACAACTTCAGATTTCAACGTCCACGACGAGGTAACAGATGGCAAAGACCACCTTTCTACCAGGGGAACCCTATGCCATACTACCCTCCCTACATGCCACCGTTCGCAGGATGGATGAACCCGTTCCATCCAAATGTCAACCAGCATCATCAGATGGAAAACCATCATATGACAGGAAATGCGACTCAACACCAAACACAGCCTTTTTTAGGGAGAGGTCAAAATCTCCAAAGAGGAAAAAAGAAAAACCTCAGGTGGCAGGACCAACAGCCCAGCGTACAAACGAGGAGCATGGCCTCAGCCCAACCGGGACCGAGCAAGAAGACTCATTAGTAGTGAACTTGACCCCGATAATCCTTACAGAAGACCAACAGAGAGTCCTCAATAAGGGACTTGGATTCGTTCCAACACCCCCCACAGATCGTTTCAAATTGAAGTGCGAAATATCTGAATTCTGCAGGACCCTCAAGTTAAAAGCTTTCTTCAGTAACTCCCCTGATCAAGTGATGGAAGGAGATACCAACCTAAGGCGCAAGTCCAAATTCTGCCCACCATCTACAGCAGTACCGATTGAAGTTCAAACCTTTGAACAAGCGTTAATGAAAGGGATTGACAACATGGACCACAGAAAACCTTTTCAAAACTAACAAAGAAAAACTAGCCCTATCAGAACTACGAGACAATGACAACATTGTAATCAAACCCGCAGATAAGGGTGGCGGGGTGGTTATTCTCACAAAGGAAGGTTATAATGAACAGTGCCTTGCGTTATTATCGAATGAAACATTCTATAAGAAACTAGATACCGACCCAACTGAGAGACTAACCAATACGATAGCGGTAATGATTCATGAAGCTGAAACACATAGATGGATTTCAAAAAAAGAGGCAGATTTCTTAACACCAAGGGCACCAAGAACCCCTTTTTTCTATTCACTCCCCAAGATACATAAGAACAAGACTCCTCCACCTGGACGCCCGATAGTATCGGGCATCGGATCCTTGTTAGAACCTTTGTCAAAATTCGCTGACGAATTTCTCAAACCATTGGTTCAGAAGACGCCCACTTACTTGAAGGACAGTAGAGACCTTCTCAATCAAATTGCACATGTGGATTTCAATCAAGAGACCATGCTATTGGTTGGGCTGGATGTAGAATCCCTCTACACCAGCCTCCCACAAAGAGATACCCTGCAGATGCTGGAGGATCTTCTATTTATGGAAGAGTGGACATATAAGACCCCCAGGCACTTCATACTTGAATGCTGCAGATTGGCACTAGAAGAGAACTACTTCGAGTACAACGGCCAAATATTTTTACAAAGCCATGGCACCTCTATGGGCAGTGCCTTCGCGCCGTCGGTGGCAGGACTCTATGTGAGTCGTCTAGAACAGAATTGCATCCTCAGTAACAACAATCCTTACGTCTCCAGTATTAAATACTGGAAACGCTATATTGATGACGTTCTGCTCATATGGGACAAACAACTTGACCTTATGGCCTTCATGGAATGGCTCAATGGCAAAGACCCATGGCTAAAATTTACGTATACATCACACAGCCAAACAATTGACTTCCTAGACCTGACCATCTTTTCTGAAAATGGCAAATTGGAAACGAGGACATTTACAAAACCAACAGCTAAGAACTGCTTACTGTCCTATTACAGCTATCATCCCCGTCCCTTACGGGACAATCTTCCATACAGCCAATTCTTGCGACACAAACAAAACTGTAGCAAAAAGGAAGATTACAAACAACAAGCGAAGGTTCTGTGCCAAAAACTGAGAAAGAGGAACTATACACCGGCCATAATATCGAAATGTGAAAAACGGGCAAAGTACCAACCCAGAGACTGCCTGTTACAAAGCACACCGAAAGAACCAATTAAAGATCTGGTCACGTGTGTTACCACTTTCTGCCCAGCCACTTACGATGTCCAGAGACTCATCAGAAAGAACTGGCAGATCCTGACATCTGGAACACTGAAGTGGCCTAAGCCAAGGTTCGCAAACAAGAGAACAAAAAATATTAAAGATGTCCTTGTCCACACAAGACCGAAGAAAACGCAAAACAAACCCACAATGAGAGATGTACAAATGATGCCGGTCACTGGACACTATCCATGTGGTACGTGTGGTGTCTGTAAATTCACCACCTGCACAAAGACATTGCAATTGAATGATGACCTACTATGGACCCAAAAGAGCCATACAAATTGCAACTCCTCACACGTGATATACCTTATCACATGTCCCTGCCAAAAACAATACATCGGCATGACCTGTCGAAAAGTCAAACTCCGGATAGGGGAACACCGGAGCAACGTCAGATTGAAAAAGAGCACAACAAAATTGTGTACACACTTTGTGGAAGCAGGTCACACATGTGATGATTTGAAATGGACTGTATTAGAAATGTTACAAGTGAAAGATCATAACGCAGAACAGATTCTTTTCAATAAAGAGCAAAGATGGGTGGACCGCCTAAAAACTGATGAATTAGGAATGAATGATCACATTCCTTGGCACCAACTGTACCCGTGATATAAAGTGCAACACAGTGTGTCCTCACCTTGCCTAACCATACTAATGTGGACACGTAAAAAATGTACTTTCGAACTGAATTGATAAAATGATCTACCCTATTTTACATGGCCCTAATGATTGAATTTGCCGTAAAACGAGAATTTAACATCATTTTCTTGATATTTACGAGCATAATACAATATCCACATTTTGAAATTCGGAAATGATAACCCCCTCGGTATATCTTGTAGTTTACCCACCATCTTACTACTGAAAAATAGTCCGTTTTCAGTGGCAATGATCGCGATAAGTAAGTGCCGATCACAGAACCCGCCCATAACCGGGGGCAGAGTCAGCACAAGGCTTCAGAGACTGGCCGCATGGGTAAGCATGGCGTCTACACCACCCACACCGAGACCCAGGTAAGACTAGCTCTCACTACTAACGAGAGACGCCTGTGTCTTCCCAAACCAGTATAATTTCCTGCCGCGACCCTGACTCCCCGCTGAAGTCCGACTTCGGACTACGAAAGGTAACATTTTGGGGCTGTGCATGGGGTGTAATGCCATATTCAATCACTAGAATAGAACTGCTTCAAATGTGTTTATTAAATGTAACGTTAAACACCAACCCGCCATAGGTAGACCCAGTGCCACATTTAAAAAAACCCGGCTTTAAAACGTGCAAGCGATTGATATCTTTAAGCATGTATAAGACGGAATACGAACGCTAAACGTATGTATGAATACTAATCCGCCACAGGCATACCCAGTGCCGCATTGTGAGTTTACGTTATAAGCGTGCAAGTGAACAATATTTATGTGCATTCGTATTGACTGACTACTGCACGTGGAATGTCAAGACACGCAGTTAGACTTGAAGTTTTAATGCTCCCGTTTCTCCGTTTCTCATAACATTGAGCACAAGAGCTCACGATGGCAACAACAGACATCCTGTTGCCTCCAGTGTCTAAAATAACACCCTTAACTATGCACCTAGAGTTTCTAGACTTATACACTATTGAGTCTAGATATAGAACCTCATTACCAAATGACCACTCCCTAACCAGCCCTTCTTTGCTTCTCCCACTCCCTCTCTGTATTTTTAAAAAATGAACATGGATTAGCCTTTAAACTTAGGTTAGTCGTTATTAGCAAATAATGATTGCTTGTTTACTATGTGCTTATGCTTGCTAAGCTTGACCACTGCAGCATCTGATAGTAGTATCTGTTGGTTTCTTTCTTCACAGTTTGGAAATTCCAGCTTTTCTGTAAATGTAACCCACACATAAGGAGTGTGTGTTAGACATAGCGATCCCCCCTTTTTTGTTTCATGTTTGTTTTCTGTCCTGACGAAAGCTCCCCTGACCCCTGTGGGCCTTGTAGAGCTGAAACATGTCGACATCTCTGGAAAGATATAGTAGCCTCATAACTCAGCTACTTACATATCAACACTGAATTTTTACTAAGAGTGGCTATTTCTTTGTATTTATTAAAATTTTTCATTTTCTGATCTAGCCAGTTCCTTTTTTAAAAAAAGACACATTTTTCATCTCTGGACACTTCTGCAGAATACCAGAAGTAGCCTCGGGTGAGGCAGGCATTTGCACGTCAATCGTAGATCCGATGACTATGCCCAGACTCCTGATGGGGCGGAGAAAAGATATACCGCTTTGACACTTCCCAGGAAGTCTATGAGGGTCTACGATACAAAAAACTATTGGTTTTTTTGCGGATACCAGTGTCCATTCTCCTTTGATTACTAGTTACTTAGATAGGGGAAATGAATGGACCCTATTCTTCCTCTTCCCTCCATTTTCTTAGTAAATGCATTGTACCACAGTACCCTGTGGTTCCCGACATCTCTTCCCTATTGACTGCTATTGATTCGGAAGCAACGTTCTTTACTGTAATTGATCTCAAGAACGCCTTCTTCAGTGTGCCCATTAATCCAGAGAGCCAATACCTTTTCGGATTCAGTTTAAATGGACGAAGTTTCAAATTTTCACGCGCACCTCAAGGATTCACAGAAAGCCCCAGCATCTATAGTCAAGCACTGAAAAGACAACTCGATTGTATTCAAATGCCAGTTAACACCGCTTTACTGCAATACGTCGATGATCTGCTGATCACCGCACGAAGTGAGCCTGAATGTGAACAAGCATCACTGACAGTTCTACATTTTCTGGCCGACAAGGAACACAAGGTGTCTCCTTCGAAGCTACAATTCTGTGTTCAGCAAGTTGTGTACTTGGGTCACTTGCTGTCCAAAGTGGGGAGACAGCTCACTCCTGACCGCATCCAGTTAATTGTAAATATGCCACACCCCCAGACACAAAAGGAAGTGCGGGCATTTATAGGCCTCACCTCGTACTGCAGACAATGGATTCCCCAGTATGCATTTCTAGCTAAACCACTCATTCAGTTGACAACACAGGAGGCAGCGACTTCGACTGCCCTTCCTTGGACTCAGGAACATACACAGGCCTTTGAGGAATTAAAGAAAGCTTTATGCCAAGCACCAGTTTTAGCGACACCATGTTACAGCAAACCCTTTACACTTTTTGTTACAGAACGTGATGGTACAGCGTTGTCTGTCCTCACTCAAGATCAAGCAGGTTCACATAAGCCTTGCGCTTATTTTTCAAGTACATTGGATTCAGTAGCCCAGGCGCTCCCTGCGTGCTTAAAGTCAGTTGCAGCGACAGCCCTAGCAATCAGACAGAGCGATTCAATTGTCTTAGGACATCAATTAACAGTACAAGTTCCACATTCTGTAGAGGTTCTTCTAAACCGAACTCAGACTCAACACTTGACTATAGCACGACTGACAGGTTATGAACTGACACTATTCCAGTCACACATAGAAATCAGACGCTGTAACATCCTGAATCCCGCAACATTGTTACCTTCGATTATGACTAATTCAGCCCCGCATGATTGTATAGAGATCATTAATGCAGTAACAAAACCCCGACGAGACTTAACTGATGTTCCACTGACAAATCCAGACCTGACACTTTATGTGGATGGTTCATGTATGAGAACAAACACAGGAGAATTAGTGGCCGCCTATGCAGTGACCACTGAAACTGAAGTTAAAGAAACATATCGTATTGATACACTGTCCGCTCAAGCAGCAGAGCTCATCGCTCTGACCCGAGCCTGTATACTAGCCAAGAACAGAAATGTTAACATATACACAGATTCACGTTATGCTTTCGGAGTTGTACACGACTTCGGAGTGTTATGGCAAGAACGAGGTTTCCTGACCTCTCACGGTGCCAAGATCCAACACGGTCCCCTCATTCAAGCACTATTAGAGGCAATACATCTGCCTTCAGGCATATCCCTCATGAAGTGCAAAGCACATACTAAACTTACAGATTCCATTTCCCAGGGTAACGACCTGGCAGACCAAACAGCAAAACATACAGCATTGACTCACACCCAGACAACTGATATGACAAAGACAATAGTACCGACCCATTGTATGACAGTTAGGGATCCCACACTAGATGTAATCGATATTCAGACACATGCTACTCCAGATGAAATAAAGAAATGGACTGAACTAGGAGGGATCCAGACGGATCAAGGTTGGATGACGAAGGGAAAATCTACATGGTTTCTCCCCGACTCAATGGTTCAAGTCATAATAAATACAGCACACAGTCCAGCACATCTAGGAGAAAAAGCTATGTTAGACAGTTTACAGAATCTCTGGTACAACAAACACTTACGAGCAGCAGCAAAACAGAAAGTGCGTACTTGCATGATCTGTTGTCAGTTCAATCCAGGTAAAAGCGTCCCTGTAGAGCAAGGTGGATTCCATCCTCCTGATCACCCTTTTGAAGTCCTCCAGATGGATTATATCCAGATGGACCGTTGTCGAGGATTCAAGTACGTCCTCGTAGTTGTTTGTGCACTTTCCCGTTGGACCGAAGCATATCCAGTCCCAGATTACACTGCTCCGACCACTGCCAGGCAGCTGGTTCGAGAATTCTTCCCACGGTACGGCTTGCCTCGTGTCGTGTACTCAGATAACGGACAGCCATTCTCATCCGAGCTCATGAAACAGGTTTCCCTTCTGCTAGGATATCAGTGGAAATTCCACTGCGTCCGACATCCCGAAGCCGCTGGCCTTGTAGAGAGGCATAACCAGACACTAAAAACACGCCTTGCTAAAGTATGTAAAGAGAAAGGGGTCGACTGGATAGTCTCCCTGCCAGTTGCACTGTTCTATATGAGAATGGTCCCCCATTCGAGATCAGGACTAGCACCGTATGAGGTGGTCTTTGGCAGACCACCGAATATGTGGGGGACGCCCATGCCTAAGAAAATAACCGATGTTGATTGTAACATGCTGACAGATTACCTTGCCTCCTTGATGTCTGCACTCCAATCATGTCGTTCACAGGTTGCTGCAGCCTTTCCCGACAACACTGATGTAAAGCCACACGATGTCCGTCCCGGGGATACAGTTTTAATTCGTAACTTCGACAGGAAAAGCCCGCTGGAGCCCCGCTGGAAGGAGCCGAAGATCGTCCTTCTTACCACGAGGACCGCAATCAAAGTGGAAGGCTGAAAGGGGTGGATCCACACGAGTCATATCAAAAAATGTAATGAACTGTTGCCAGAAACTGACTCGTCCACCCCCTCAAAGGACTGCCTCGATACTAAAGACTTCAAAGTTCCAAAAAGAGAGAAAACTCCCCAAGAGGAGTATCGATCAAAACTTCGATCTAGGAAGTCAGACAGTTTAATTGTTTAAGTCCTCCCCTAGGTGAATCGGTTAAATAGTTCCTGACATGTATCCCCTAGATCGAGATAGAGAGAGAGAGAGACAACTCAAGAAACATGCATATTGTAAATCACTCCGTAGTCACTGTATAGTGACATTGTTGATTATGTTTTTTCTAAGTCTTCTGATTATTGTTGCCAGTTTCTTGCTTCCCATATATTACCCTATCTTCAAGCGTGAACAATCTGCTTACAATGTCACTGCCGAACATTCTTTTAGCGAGTTACCCCCCCATGAACTATCTTACAGACTTGCGCTGCGCAACAACACCTTCATTAGTATGTTACATCACTCCCATCTGACTAATAATGCTACAAATTGTTGGATATGTGGCCGACTCCCTCCCTATCAGAAATACAAGGGAGTTCTGCCCCTCTTTCCGTACCCGTTCACACACAATGGCTCCTGTGGTGCATGGTTTAGAATAATTAATTCCTTAGATCCCGATATTGCTGTTTTCGAGGGAAACTGGGTTTGGGGAAACTTGAACTTAGTTCTGCTTAACGCCTGTTATCCTGACAAAAAGGGACTTCCCACTAGAATAGGAACTGATCTAGAAAATGAAGTATATGGATTAGGTAATTATACAATTAACCTTATGATTCTTACTGTCGAATCCGAAGCTGCACCAGTTCTCCCTGCTATGTCAGTATTACCAGTCAAAGGTGATTTATGTGTCAGAAAGAAGGGTTCAGTACACTTAGGTCATAGCAAATGTACTACTGTGGTCGAATTCAGTGACCAAGGCAAATCTTCCTTTAGAGCTACTCGTCATTCCTATTTTGTTTGTGGCCATACCGCATACATACGCTTACCTCTAGATTGGGATGGTACCTGTTACATTGCATTCCTTCTGCCACCTGTTTTTCTAGCTCCTCCTGATTATCACAGAAATACAAATCTAGTAAAGAATAGACTCCGAAGAGATCTCCCGATTGTCGACTATACTGAAACGGCATGGGAGCAATACACAGATTTCAATAAAGGATTCTTTTTCTTCACAGGTCCCGTCCAAAATAGTAAACTGATACGAAGATTAACTAGAACACTCGAAGCAGTAGTGAATGAAACTACCTCCGCTCTAGGCAACTTAACAGAGGAGCAATCTGCCATGCGGGTTGTTGTTCTCCAGAATCGTCTTGTTATTGACGTCATCCTAGCAGATAGGGGCGGAGCTTGTAAGGTCATCGGGTCAAGTTGCTGTGTTTTCATTCCAGAAAACGCGCCTACAGTATATAAAGCTATTACACGTCTTCATAAGATTGCAAGTTTGATACATCAGAATCCAGGCACCTGGACTTGGTCCGGTTGGTTCTGGACAACGTTGACCGCTTGGGGATGGAAGATCCTATCCTTCCTAGGCATTGCCCTTGTCATAGTATTCAGTTGCTGCCTGTGCCTACAGTGTGGGCCAGCGATTTGTGGTCTGTGCGCCACTTCATGTATTGCACACTCCAGTTTTCACTTAAAACGCGAAAAGAAGAAAGAAGAGCAAATAATGTTACAAGAACAGACTGATCGGTTCATGAGAATCGATATATCATGAAGGGTCCGTAGGGAACAAGGAGGGAATGAGGAAATATAAATTTTATGGTCAAGAAATGTTCCCTAACGTGTACCCCACCGTCTCCATGTACCAGCTTAAAGTGCATGTAACTTCCCTCCTGTGCCAGCTATGAAGACGCAATACATTTGCGTCCAACGTTAACATGTCCTCTTTCAGATCCACCCTGAATGGGTTGAATATTCTGTTCCTAAGTATGCCATGCCAACGTCTTTTTGTGGTGTACTTTACACGTTTTTCAGCTCTGGCGAAGTAGGCCCTGAATTCTGCCATCGAGCTTCTTCCTGCCTTCTGATTCTGAACGCCTCAGCCTGGGCTGCCTCTGTACCCGTGACCTCTGCCTTACTCCCCGTGCGGCTAACGGCGCTTGGCTCAGCCTGCTGCCTGTCAACACTGTATTCAACCTTCGGATTATCTGTTCCGCTCCTCAAACATACATTCCTGCCTACTAGTTCAAGTAAACATCTTCCAGCTGCAGAGCAAAGGGCCCGGCCTCACTGTCTCCGTGCAAGTAATTCATAGCCTCTGTTACCATGGTAGGCCCATGCCCCCTCGCATCTCATGCAGACACTTAGACGCTTATACACGCACTCACAGTCAGTATAGAATAGCCTCTGCCCAAGAGACCTTTCCTTCTAGATAATATGGTTCCCAAACATTAGATATCAGATATGATATAGGTACGAGTTGATCTGACATGCCAGACTTCTGTCTCTTTCCGCCAGTGTAAATGTCAAGTCCCCCGCTCCCTCCAGTTCCACGTCATTCACGCGTCATGTGCGCGCATCCAGGCCTCAGATTTCTGCTGACATTGCCTAATTCTGCTACGTACCCACCTACTTGTGACACTTACATATGACGTTTCTAGCACACGCCTCTATGTTCACGCCTAGTTCACGCCTTCTAATTACGTATCACTACCACGTGTATGCTGTTATCTTGTTTCTCTCAGCTGTTACGCCTACTGTATTGGTTTCTATTGTATGATTTAAGTATATAAGCTATGTATTGTCAATAAAATATTGCTCTATCCCTTCCTGCACCCCAGTGGTGGCAGGAACAAGATATCCGATCTGGTACCATGACCATTCCTTTTTAAGGAATAAAACCCCCTAAGAACTCTAACACCACAGACTCTGCCTCTTTCTTTCCGATTGAGGTATTTTTGTTAAAGTACTTACCTGCATAGAAATTAGGACGGTAAATCAAATATTTACCACACCCACATCCCTGAGGGCTTACTTCCCTTGTTAAACGGATCACTCACACAAGGGAAAGTCCCAAACAACTTTAAAAAAGCCCTCCTTATCCCCCTCATAAAAAAGACAGGAGCCAACCCGCTAGATCCGCTCAACTATAGACCTATATCTTTGTTGCCATACTGTGCCAAACTTCTGGAGTCTCATGTCTGTGATAGTATTTCCACATTTCTGGAAAAATCAGAGTACCTTGCACCTAACCAGGCTGGCTTCCGCCCTTGCCATTCGACTGAAGCAGTCATTCTTTCAGTGCAGAATACCTTGAGGCGGAATGCGGACGAGGGGATCCACCAGGCTCTGGTGCTGTTGGACCTCTCTGCCGCGTTCGACACGGTCGACTATACCATCTTGGTCGACCGTGTCGAGCAGGCAGGCCTCAGGGGTCCTGCGCTGAGCTGGATCCGCTCGTTCATCACTGGCCGAACTCAATTGGTTAGACTGGGCTCCTTTACGGCTCCTACCATATCCACCATCTGCGGAGTACCTCAAGGTTCTTCGTTATCTCCCCTGCTTTTTAATTTGTACCTGCGCCCCCTTTTGTTCTCCCTCAGAAACGCAAAGGTAACCATATTCAACTATGCAGATGATTTGCAGCTCATCTTTCCTCTTAACACCAAGGACTCAGTGGTAGAATTTCAAAACACCATGTCCCACATTCTGAGTTGGATGAGCTGCAATCATTTGAAACTTAACCCAGGCAAGACCGAACTGGTCTTGCCTGGACAGAGTATACATAGTTGGAATCCCAGCTTCTGGCCCTGCTGTATGGGTTCCCCTCCATCTAAGTCATCCTCGGTCAAGAGCCTAGGTATCTTCATCAGTGAGGATCTCTCCTTAAAAAAACAGGTGGGAGCAGTCGTGTCCTCCAGTTTCTTCCAGTTGAAGAAAATTAAAAAAATTGCCTGTTTCTTCTCTTATGCTGCCCTCACTCAGATCGTCATCTCCCTGGTCCTGTCCAGACTGGACTTCTCTAACAGTCTCTATCTTGGGCTCCAAAAGGGAGAGCTTAGACGCCTCCAGCTGGTTCAGAACCAAGCTGCCAGACTCCTTTTGAACATCCCTAGGAGGCAATCAGTTAGACTTGGCCTGAAACAGCTACACTGGTTGCCGGTTGAGCAACGCGTGGCCTTCAAAGCAGGCTGCATTTTATTCAAGTCTCTACATGATACTGGCCCCCAATTTATTAGGGACCTATTCAAAAGATACAGCCCTTCCCGCAACCTCCGATCCATTCATAAATCCCTCCTGATTGTTCCCCCATACAAGAGGAAGCGCCTCGGAGGCAGCTGCTTCGACCACCTTGCAGCTGCCTTCTGGAACTCTCTCCCCCCTCATCTAAAACAGAGTGATAATCTCCTCAGTTTCAGACATCTTCTGAAGACCTGGCTCTTTTCTCAGGCACATCATTGAGTCGTTTGTCTCTACCAATTGACTGACGCACCCTGTTCCTTCCTACAGCTCCATGAAGCCTCCGGGCATACGAGCGCTCAATAAATGATGATTAACATTAACATTTACAGATTCACTCAACAGTTGATTCAGGAGTTGACGAACAAGCTGGCACGACATCTCCAACCGCAACACAGGTATCCTACTGCACTGACCCCCAAGATAAATGTGATGGCAGCACTCCATGTTTTTTGCTACAGGTACGTTTCAATTAACCATAGCTGATGTTGGTGGAATGCCACAGACAAGGTTCAGCCATGTCCTGCGTGATGTTTTGGCAGCCATGTTGGAGCACATTGATGATTTCATCAAATTTCCTACTCCTGAAGAGTTGAGAGATGTCAATGGTGATGTCTATGCCCTGGGAGGGATGCCACATGTCATTGGGTCCATTGATGGTACATTTGTGGCTTTGGTGCCACCACAGGCGAGGAGAAGTGTGGTATCTATCGTTTAGAGTTTTGGGTTGTCTTTATTCCTTTATGTGACTCTACTGTTATTGGAATGTTTATTATGGTTCTGGGGTCTGTGTTCTAACTGGAGTAAGTTATTTCCTGACCTCTGTTCCTGGTTGACGTGCTTTGGTATTGCTGTGAAGGAACTTCAATAAAGAACCTATCTACAATCCAAGTCTTCTGTCTGCTCTTCCTTGAAGACCTGATGTAACATTTGGCGATGTCTGGGATTCGTCCTTCACTTTAACAGCACTTCTAAAGCACCGGGAGGTTTTCGCATCTATGTGCGCCTGAGCTGAATCGTGAAGAAGCGCTGCTGTGGCTTCCTTGTACATTTTATCAGGTTGTATGAAATCTTAATTTCAACCTGAACTTTATTCAGCCCGCTAGCGCTAATCCTTCATTTTTCACTGCGCACCTCAGTTAACAGCTTGAGCGAGTTAACAGCTCGAGCGCCTTTGAGACTCTACGTTCGTTCTATCGAACTTTACCTCTGAGTCCTCTTCGGCTGGCTGTCCTCGTCTCCTCCTCCTCCCGATCAACCGCTGTCGTCACTTGGTTCAATCGAAACAATGACGGAGTGACGCAATTCACGCTGATTCAAGCTACGTGCCTCCATATTGGTACAGTTCACGGAAGTCCTTCTTGAAGCCGTTTTACGGATGCGTAGTCCGTTTCCTGCTGGCGATTCGTTTTAAAAACGGTCTTCCTTCGTTTTTTATACTAATTGACAACAGCTGACTTATATTTTCACAGCGTTTTTATTATTTCAGTGTTTTTACTGCTGCATTGTTTTGAATTACATTTATTCAGCAGTTTACTTCTCTTCAAGGCAGTCTGCGCTTTCTACAGGTTTGGCCTTTTGATGATTTCTCAATTCTGTGCTGTTATTCTTATTCTTTGACTGTTGCACATCTTTTTACTTCACAACTTGGATCTACTCGATGATGTGCACATCTGGGAAAGTTTATTAAAAATCGATTGGGAGAGACAATTTTTTTTATTATCTCTTGTATTTGGTTACCTGCATCTTTGCTTGATTGTTTTTTTTTTTTTTTTTTTCAAAAGTTGAAATATGTCACAAAATATTGTTACCCCTCCTTACTTTCTTCCTGATCCTGGTGTACCCAAAACTAAGTGAAAACAGTGGTTCAAGGGTTTTGGTAGTTATATTATTGCCTTAGATGGTCAAAAATTCCATCCAGACAGAAAGTTGGCTTTACTCTATAACAGTCTTGGAGCTGAGGGTCAACGCATTTTTGACCATTTACCTATTTCCCCTCAATCTAATGAAACTGATTGGGATAGTTTCCAGGAAGCTGTTTCCAGACTGGCAAAATATTTTATTGATGAAACCAGTGAAGTTGTTGAACGTCACAAATTCTATACCAGGCACCAATATGAATTTGAGTCAATTGACACTTTTCTAACAGAACTAAGAGTTTTAATCGCAACCTGCGAATTTGACGGTAACATTGATTCTTATCTTAGAGATCAATTAATTGTTAATTGCTATAATAAAAAGGTTCAAGAGAGATTGCTGTGTTGCAGGGACCCGTCTCTCAAAGAAACTCTTGAACTAGCGAGAGGTATTGAGAGATCTGTCTCTTCTCAAAAAGAGTTAAACAAAACCAAAGGTGAAGCAGTCGCGGAGGCTGTCAATGCATTAAGTATTAAGCCAAAAACTTTCCAGTTCAAGAACAAAGATTCTAAAGAGTCTAAAAAATCTTTTGTGTGCTTCAGGTGTGGTTCTCCTTCGCATTTAGACAATTCTAAAAGTTGTCCAGCTCTTAACAAAACCTGCCTTAATTGTAAAAGAACCGGACATTTCACTAGGGTGTGTAACAGAAACACTGTAAAGGTAATACAGTTGAAAATGTTGATCTTTCTGATCCTGAGAATGTGTGTACAGTGGTCTCTTCTAAAAAGATTGTTTTATACATCGATGCTGAGTTAGATGATGGGGGTCCTATTTGTGATGTCACCATTGGTGATACAGTCATTCAAGTGACTGTAGATTCTGGTTCTCCCGTTACTTTTGTCACTGACACATTATTTGATAAGTATTGGAAATCCTCTCATTTGTTTCCTCCTGATATTCATACCATTTCGTTTGGGGGTCATTCCATTGATATGTTAGGGTTCTTCAATGACACCATTAAGTTTGAGAACAGGTGCATTGCTACTAAAATATATGTGGCTAAAAAAGGGTACAACATCTTGGGGTGGAAGGATCAAGGGAAGTTTGGCATGGTTTTAAGACCAGGGACTTCTTGCCCAATTTCTTTGGTTGATGTTTCTCCTTCCTCTAATTTGGCTTTACATCAACTTCTTGTCAAACATGGTGCCCTTTTCAAGGACAAGCTGGGTCTTGTTCATGATTTTGAGCATCGCATTGTTCTCAAAAAGGATGCTATACCTGTTATCCATAAAGTAAGAAATGTTCCCCTTTCTGTTAGGTCTCAACTCAAGCTCCATTTGGACCAGTTATGTGTTGACAGAGTAATTGAACCTAGAAAAAGGGAAGCAAAGACATAAGATTATGCATTGATTTGAGATCTTTGAATAAAAATATTTTAATTGACCTTTTCCCTCTTCCCAAGATTCAGGACATGTTAGCCCAGCTTGGTGATGCCAAAGTTTTTTCGTGTTTGGATTTAAGGTCTGCGTATCATCAGGTGGAGCTTTGTGAGGAGTCTCGTGATTTGACATCTTTTAATACTCCTTTGGGTCCCTATAGATTCTTACGCATGCCTTTCGGGCTTGCGTCTGCTGCCTCAGTCTTTCAGAAACTCATGTACAAATTATTTGGAGATTGCAGCAATGTATTAGCTTACCAGGATGACATTTTAATTTATTCTAAGTGTGATGATGATCATTTGAAGAAACTGTCCGAAGTGTTGAATATTCTTGAAACCAATGGCTTTACTGTAAAAAAAGAGAAGTGCAAATTTATGGTTGACAGCATTGATTATCTGGACCATCTTATTTCTGGTCAAGGTGGAGTTCTGGACTATTTGGTACTGCCCAGAGGTGTCAG
The DNA here is from genome assembly GCF_964263255.1 of Lissotriton vulgaris. Lineage (NCBI taxonomy): Eukaryota > Metazoa > Chordata > Amphibia > Caudata > Salamandridae > Lissotriton > Lissotriton vulgaris. The sequence continues at coordinate 907,770,657 of NC_141698.1, forward strand.
GGACAACACCCGAAGACCCCTGAGTTCTACCTGTCTCGGTGCACAAATAAACAGAAACACGGGCTTCTCGATGGTGGCGTCAAAGACCAAAGGTTTATTACTGTAGGGACACAGAAGTCACAGAAACTACACACGGGCAGAATCTAGGAGCCTGTTCGAATTGTACAAAGTGGGTTGCTCCTTAAATACAAATTTTTTAGCTTGGGGCAACATTCTTCACATGCTAGTATGTTTCTAAACCTTCATGTCCTAAACAATAAATATTTGGTGTTACACAAGAATCGTCAACAATATCTGATGTCAAAACATTACAAACGAGGGGTTCCCACTGTTCCATCATAATCCCATGTCAACTTTTCATTCAAGAGCCGGACCGCCTCATCGTAAATTTCGTTACCTCCCCTAATAAAAGGAGCAGAGTCAGGTGCAGAAGATAGAAAAGCAGGATAAGAGATGTTTGTGGGTCGTAAATGGGCAAGGCTACCAGCTTCGGCCGCCTAATCATGATCAGGCCAACGAACACGAGAACCAGTATAGCAGGACTGGCCTCAGGCTGGGGAGGCAGCTTTTGTCGAGTCATGCGGCCACAGCGTTTCTGTCCTAAAGTGCACGTGTCACTAGCAAGGTGAATTGCAGGCTAAAGCTTACGTGTCCTTAAGTGAAATGGTTTGATCAGAGGTCACTGTGTGTCCATTGACTATGTGAGGCAAAAATACAAAATGTTTGCCATAATCTAAAATGGATGCCATGGGTGAATCAGAAATGTGTTCATAACAAGAGTGCTCTTGCTCGTAGCATAGCGAAAACACCAGGATATGCTAAATGGATCATTTGCGGTTCACTGGTACCAAAATTATGAGTTTACGACAATGTTGAAAACACGGGTTCAAATCGTCACGGAACCTCAGACCCTCCTTTTGCCCTTACATAGGCAATTACTCAGTCTATATCAGAGTCTATCTCGATGTTCATTAGGTCAGTGATATGTTGTTGCATCATCATCCTTTCTCGTAACTTGTTTCCAAACACAGGTGGTTTTCTAAGACAGGTTGCAGCACAGAGGCTACACAAAGCGGGACCACATTGGATAATAAGGCAGCACGAGAATAGGAATACTAGGATAATACCAACGACCATCAGAACCTTCCATCCCCACGCTGATAGTAGAGTCCAAAGCCACTCCATTAAGGACCAGTTTCCCTTATCTACGTGAATAGAGTCGGAAATCTTGTGTAGCTTAGAGATCGCTTCGTATACAGTCGGAGCATTATTGGATATAAAAACACAGCAGCTCGATTGGATCATTCTGCATACCCCACCTCGATCTGCAAGTATTACGTCAAGAACCATACGATTCTGCAACATCATGAGACGATCCGCCTGGAGCTCAGCTGTTAAGTTACTAAGGGCACCAGCAGTTTCTGTAATAGTAGATTCAACTACCCGTGTTAGCTGACGTAGATTTCTACTATTGGCCATAGGCCCCCGGAATGGAAGGAAACCTTTGAAGAAGTCTCCGGCTTCCTGACCAGCGGTATCTTCTTTGCTGAAAACACCTCTTGCTACTCTGGTCTTGTGATAATCTGGGGAAGCCGTGTATGTCGGAGGCAGCAGTCAAGCAATATAACATGAACCTGAAAAGTCAGCAGGCAGCCATGTATATGCCCTATCCTGACAGATGAAGTAGGTACCCTTAGCAGTTAAGAAGGCAGGGGAGGAGTTCGACGGATACACGTAAGTCTCAACACAGTCACTCCTCCCTAGCCGAGCTCTTGGATTTCTCCCATTACCTTGCAAGCAGAATTGACCTCGGTGAGGTACGACCCAGACTGGAGTTGAGCTTTTACGCTTGCTTTCACCCAAACTAATACTATACTCCGTAGAATTCCAACTCAGATAAACCCGTAGTTCATCTCTAGGGACAGATGGGGAGTTATTGACGTCTTTAATCATGTCAGTTATTCCCTTTATCAAGGCTTTATTAACGGATGTATACTTAGCGGAACGTGGAGGACGCGGGGGATAGGTTTCGAGAGCATAGACGAATACAGTTTGGAAGGCCCGACATGATCCATTATAGCTAAAAGGCAAGACCAGATAGGGAATGCCTTTATCCATAGTGTGGGGTATCAAACCACATACCCAGCAGTCTGTTGTGTTAACTACCAGTTGGTGTTGATGCAAGAGTTGTACAAAAGTGTTATTTATAAATTCTGAGCGTCGAGCTTGCTCATGTTCAGGGAACGGGTGAAAAGAATGATAAGAAGCAACAGTAGAAGAAACAAGATCAAGGGGAGGTACTGTAGTTGTTATCGGTGCAAAAATTAAATGCACACCAAAGACGATTCCACCCACCAACGTTATTAAAACAATCAAAAACGTAATTGCACATTGCATCAGAAAACATTTGTTATGAAGAATCTTGTAAAGTCTATTTCTGCGAACATAAATTACATTCTCTCGGTGCAGCCCAGGAAGCTCCATCTTCTACAACCGCTCGCGACCACTGATGATATGTACGTAGTTGAAAATGCCTCTATCAGCCCTGGGAGTTCCCAGAACTAACAGAAAGACCGACCTTGTGTCTGGCCCCCGCAGATTCAACTAGGCACAAAGCCACGACCCTACGGCTACCCAGACGGCAAGGTTATTAAAACAACATAACATACAAGATATTAGCAAACTTCCTGGCTGGAGGCAATGTATCAAATTAAAATATGTACAATAGGCAGTTTCCTGCTTTATTTGTCCTTAGAATGAGAACGTAAGTTGTATCTCAATTTTCCTGGAGTAGTTTGATCCGGAAATAGTCTATTTTCAGCAGGGGTCACAATGTTCGAGTTCGCAGATGGCAAATGTTCGTTTGATGCAGAGGACAAATGTTCAGTATTCAAAGGAGCACTTTCAGAAGGGGAGTCAGAGTTCGGTGAATCATTTATCAGTTCTGCATCGCTGAAAGGAACATATCTAGGAACTGGTTCGGTTTCAGAAGCACCAATTCCTTTTCTCACCCAGTTATCATAAGGAAGTGGAAGGGGTACACGCTTAGCATGTGTCGCGTGGACCCAATTCTTTCTGCCAGCCACACGTATAGCAGTCCTCGTCGTCAGAAGAACTTGAAATGGTCCGACGAACTTGGGTTGGAGATTTCTGGTCTGTCCAAAGTTCCTAATAACGACTTGGTCGCCGGGCTTCAGCTGATGACCTGGACTTTCCGGTGGCTTTGGTAATGCATTGAAAACCTGTTGGTGAATGAGACTCAATTTAGCAGTCAAGTCAAAAAGGTAATCAATTAGCATTGGGTATTCCAGTTGTTTGAACTCCCTCGGTCTAGGTACCCCCCAAACATTTGCAGGTCGACCGAACACAATCTCATAGGGGCTAAGCCCTACTCGAGAATGTACAGTCGCTCTTGTGGATAACAGGGCCAAAGGTAGTGCGTCTGGCCAGGACAAGCCCGTAGAGGCTTGTATCTTGGCCAGTTTCAGCTTGAGGGTGCCATTGTACCCTTCAACTAAACCAGCAGACTGGGGATGATTCGCACTGTGAAATTTTTGTTTAATACTCAAACCTGCACACACACTCTGCATAACTTTCCCTTCGAATTCACTTCCGTTATCTGACCATACAATCCGTGGCATGCCATACCTGGGGAAATATTCTTTAAGAAGGATTTTGGCTGTGGACAAGGCAGTATTGTCTTTGAGTGGATATGCTTCGATCCACCTTGAAAAAGCACAGACTACCACTAGAACGTACTTAAGGTTATTACACCGATCCATGTGAATGAAGTCTAACTGAATCACTTCGAAGGGGCAAGAAGGAGGAGCGAAGTGACCAGCGGGTGTGGGGATTCCCTTGCCAGGATTATGCATCAGGCATATCATGCAATTTCTCACCACTCTTTCTGCATACTTACTAATTCCATCATTCTTCCAGACTGGAGCCAACATCTTACAAATCACTTTAGAACTGATGTGCGCTGCTCCATGCGCCATTGTTACCACTGCAAGCACATACGCATCAGGCAACATCCAACGCTGCTGTTCTGACAAATCAATCCAACATCCATTCGTGTCGAATTTACCCGTATTCTCTTTCCATGCAAGCTTTTCCTCTTCAGTCGCTTCTTCCTGGATTGCTTTCACACTTTCCACTGTATCCTCACACATTCCCGATTCAGTAATCCATCTTGCAGACGTTGCAACATACATTCTACTCATCGTATTCCTAGCTGTCTGTTTAGCGGTCTCATCAGCAAAAGCATTTCCACGACCAACATCATCCGTGATTGCTCGATGAGCACTGCACTTCACAATCGCAACTTCAGTCGGCAAGGTTAGAGATTCCAACAAGTCATTGACTAGCTGACCATGCTGGATCTTAGTCCCATGGGACGTAATGAAACCTCTTTCCTTCCACAAACGGCCAAAACTATGCGCTACGCCGAACGCGTACTGACTATCTGTGAACACATTCACTCTCTTTCCCTTAGCTAAAACACACGCTCTCGTCAATGCAATTAATTCTGCAGCTTGGGCAGAATTCTGACTCACTCTTGCAGTCCCCACAATCGTACTCAAAGTCGTTACTGCGTAAGCAGCTGTAACATCACCATTCTCCAATTTAAAACAAGACCCGTCAACATACAACGTGCCATCTGGATCTGATAATGGAGTGTCTTTAAGATCAATCCGTCCCTTTGTCTCTTCCTCGGTTCTGAAACAACAGTCATGTGGTTCAAAATCACTCGACTCCTGACCAGTCGGCAACAATGTTGCTGGATTCAATACATTGCATCTTTTAATCTGAATATGACTCGCTAGCAGTGTCAGCTCATAGCCTGATAATCTAGCACTGGTAAGGTGTTGTGTCTTGGTTCGGTTCATGAGCGTGTCCACGGCGTGAGGAACCATGACCACTAGCATGTTGTTCATGACCAAACCAGCAGATTGTCGAATGGACGCTGCAGCTGCGGCTGTAGCTCTCAAGCAACTAGGCAATGCTCTGGCTACCGGATCTAATGTTGATGAAAAATACGCACAAGGGTGTTGTTTATCACCAAATCGTTGCGTCAGAACACTCAACGCGCAACCTTCTCTCTCGTGGACATAGAGTGTAAACGGCTTACTGTAGTCAGGTGTACCCAACACAGGAGCGGAACACAGTGCATTTCGTAACTCAGAGAAACTTTGCTGACATTCGGCAGACCATGGCACCGGACTCGGAACACCTTTTCCAGTCAAGGCCACCAATGGTTTTGCCAAAAGAGAAAAATGTGGGATCCATTGCCTACAGTATGAGGTAATACCTAAAAAGGCACGCACTTCTCTCTGTGTGCTAGGAACATTCATCTGCGTAATTGCTTTTATTCTTTCTGGGGTCAACCTTCTTCCCTCCTTTGACAAGAGATGACCTAGGTAGGTCACTTCTTGACAACAGTATTGCATTTTTGAAGGTGACACCTTGTGATTTAAACTAGACAAATGATGCAGTAGGGAAATTGTAGCTGCTTTGCAAGTTTCCTTGTCATCGGCAGCCACTAGAAGATCATCGACATATTGCACTAAAGCAGAACCAGGAGGAAGTACAAAGGAATCTAACTGACTTTTTAATGCCTGGCTGTAGATGGATGGGCTCTCACAATAGCCCTGTGGAGCACGTTTAAACCTGAAGCTTCGGCCTCCTAAAGAGAAGCCGAAAATATCTCTGCTTTCTTCGGCTATCGGAATGCTGAAAAAGGCATTCTTCAAGTCGATGACTGAAAACCATGTGGCTGTAGCAGGAATCAACGTTAACAATGCAGTAATGTCTGGAACCACAGGAAACTGTGGAATCACAATTTTGTTAACCTCTCTAAGGTCGATTACAAACCTATAGACTGGAGGCTTTGAAGGATCAGTGCGTTTCAGAATTGGCAGTACAGGGCTGTTACAGACATTTCCTCTAGTTTCTTCTACTACGTCTTTTGCACGATCAATAAAAGCGCACGTTCACCTTCACTAGAGATCTTGTATTGTGGGATTCGTGGAAATTTGACATTTGCTTTCAAAGTAACTACATATGGAGGAATTTCCAAAAGACCAACGTCGTTAGGACCAGTCGCCCAAAGAGTATCAGGGAGAGACCGCAGCTCCAGTGGGAGCGCATCCATTGATAAGTACATAGGGGAGATGATTCTCTTACCCAATGTAAGCTGTACTCCTGCCGGAGAACAGTACAAAGTCGCGTACAGGCGTTTTAACAAGTCTAAACCAAGCAGATTTTCATTACAACCAGTCGTCAAAATTAGGGGTGCTTTCAATTGACGGGGTCCAACAGAAATAGACAAAGGACCAGATACGGGGTTGTGAACAGGGGCGCCTGAAAAACCTACTGAAACATTTGTTAAGCCAGACAAAGGTGCGCCAGGGAGTTTCGCATGTATGATAGAACTTTTTGCTGCACCAGTATCCAACAGAAACGGTTCGACTACACCTGATGTTGCTACTGCGACATAAGGCCCACTCTGATCTACTGGAACTGATACTACTCCCTCTCTTTGTCCATGGCTGTCCTAGTACTCATTTTGCTGAAATTCCTCACTAACTTCACAGTAGTCCTCAACGTGATACTGTTGAGATCTAGTTGGTTGTGCAGACTGTCCATTTCGCTGATCAAAATAATTAGAAGGGCGATCATTCGTTTGTGGAGGCATGGCACCTCTTCCTCGACCTCTAGAATTTTGTGTAGAACCACCACGACCTCTCTGAGCTGCTGCAGCATTATTTTGTGCTAGTACTGGACACTCATTCTTATAATGACCTTCCTTTTTGCAGTAAGCACACTGATTCCATTGGTATTGTGGTCTCTGAGAACCATAGTCTGTCCTCTGATATGGCCCTTGCTGTGTATTTGTCTGATTCGTGCGGGGCGGATATGCCTGCTGCAAAAGGACTTTCGTTTTTAAATCTTTTGTTTTCTTATCTGACTTTTCCTTCTCTTCTTTATCCCTATTTTCATAATACTGAGCAGTTGCAAGTATTTGCGCAGTCGTAGAGACAGCCCACGCACTTTCAGAATCTTTTAATTTATTACTGAGCTCTGGTAACAGATTGTGCACAAATTTATCGACAAATAATCTCTGTCCTCCTTCCGTGCTCATATCCTGACCACTGTGATCTACGAAAGTTTCTTCAAACCTTGTGAAAAAGTCGGAGACACTTTCGTCCTTTTTCTGCCTGCATGCGGACAACTTGTCCCAGTTAACGCGCAATGCTGGCATCAGAGTTTTCATTAAATCGATTATTCTACCAGGCAAATCAGCAATTAGAGGTTCGGGTTTAGAACTACCTATTTGTTGACCATCTGCCGCTATTATAGCTGCCCAATCACCACCTAGGGCAACTGGATGATTTTCTTTACGAATTTTAGCCCAAATTGGTTGTGGTACTACATTGCCAAATAACATGTCAATGTCCGCTAAATTCATTACGCAAGCTTCAACTGTTTGCGCCAACTCTTTGTAATATCCAGCTGGATTTTTACGCGGATCTGGCAAGGCCTGTTTTACTGCTAACACTTCAGCTCGTTTCCACGGAATGTGTATCCACACTCTCTGGAATTGGGCTGGAGCGGCTGCAATACCAAGGACTGCATCAGCTTGCACAGCTTCGCGCCAAATTGGAGGAACTTCTCTCATAGGATATTGACGACCTTGTTTCGTACTACGCTTGTCTAAATCTGTTGGTGAACGAAGGGAAGGATCGAATCTAAAATCTAAAATTAATTCCATTTCTTCTTTTATCTCCTGACCAACTATCATACCTGCAGCAAATTTTTGTTGAACTTGGATTAATTCATCCGGTACCTGTTCAGATTCGCTCTCTTCCCATTCTTCACGTAAAAGGGAACACATGACATCAAACACATAGCGCTGTGTCGGTTCCTTCCATTGCATGAATGTATCTAATACATCTCGCACACTATACCTTCCAACTTTCGAAATCCACCTAAGGGCAGTGGAGTCTAATATTCCACGTTCTTCACTACTAGGAAGCTGACTACGTCTCTGAACGGAGTCAGAGACAGGACTCCTAATCAAGGTTTTGTAAAAGGGAGATAGAATATTAGTGACAGAATCAGTGATTCTCCACGAACAGAAAGCGGAGTCATATAGCTTGCAGAAGTTTGCAGGAGAGTGGTAGTCGGGACAGAAGAAACAGCAACAGTAGGGGTAGCAGGCAAAGTAGCTTGTGAAACAACAGGTATCAGTGGTACAGGCATAGGCAGAGGAGCTGGCAACCCTGGAAGAGGGGGTGCCGGAGGAACATTAATATTGACCACAGGAGGTACAGGAGCTTGATTCAGGGGAGCAGGAGCAGGTATACCAGGCTGTCCAGCAACCGGTAATTGAACATTCGGTAAAGGTGGAGCTGTAGCACCCTGTGCATACGGTGGGGGTGACCTCAACAAGTAAGACAACAGGGGATCCTTTTCAGGGTCCTCTACTATCTTAGCTGTACTCGATGGCAAGGCAGGATAGCACTTGTCTATTGCTAAATTACGCTCTCTATTGGCCACCTCCATCGCTTTCTCAGATTCATTGAGTTGCAGCTGCTTGGCAGACTGTTCTAAAGTCAACTCTTGCTCTTTTTGTTCTTTTTTTAGCTTTTTAGTTTCTCTCTGTTTGGATTCTTTTCGCCAATAACGGAAAGAATCAAACATTGCCGGCCGGGCTTTCGTCTTAAACAATTTCATTTCTAAATTATCAAGAATTTCGGGTTCAAAACTACCATGCAGTGGCCAACTAAGGACACCATCTTTCTCCGTGTATTGGATCCACACCTCATTATAAGATATAGGACCCACACCATGTTTACGGTAAAGATCATAAAGAGGAGTTCCAATCGGAGGAACCAGACACGAGTCCTCCAACCGGGAATCCCTGTTGCAACCAAAACACGACAACATACAATTTTTCCGACTTACCATTTTTTAATCCGGAACACAGAACAAACACAAACAAAGATGCGCGCTCGAACTAAGAACTTAGGCCTACCAAAAGCGAACAAATGTATTGATACCTAAACTAAACCAAATGATTATCGTAACTAGAACAACCAGTGATAATCTTACGAAACCAAACCAAACCAAGAACTAAAAGGATTATCCAAACAGGAGCAAACCCTTACGAAGTAACCAAACAGCTAGCAACCACTTAATACTTAACTGAGGTACTGAAGACGTCACCAAGGAGAAACCCGTCTCGTCTCGCCGTACTAAGGTCTGCACCTCGGGTCCAAGACAGGGCGACAGTCAAGGCAGCGGACCACTGCAGCCGTCCGAACGGGAACACTCGTGGAAGAGAACGTCGGGCCACTTTTGCGATATGCCGGGATCGATGAAGTGGGGCGCCTCCCTCTGGAATCTTCACACGAAGCTTCTCGAACTCTTCAGGCTTTTGGACCGGTACCGAATGACGTCGCCCCACGTGGGCGCCAATTGGAGTTCTGGACTATTTGGTACTGTCCAGAGGTGTCAGGGACAACACCCGAAGACCCCTGAGTTCTACCTGTCTCGGTGCACAAATAAACAGAAACACGGGCTTCTCGATGGTGGCGTCAAAGACCAAAGGTTTATTACTGCAGGGACACAGAAGTCACAGAAACTACACACGGGCAGAATCTAGGAGCCTGTTCGAATTGTACAAAGTGGGTTGCTCCTTAAATACACATTTTTTAGCTTGGGGCAACATTCTTCACATGCTAGTATGTTTCTAAACCTTCATGTCCTAAACAATAAATATTTGGTGTTACACAAGAATCGTCAACAATATCTGATGTCAAAACATTACGAACGAGGGGTTCCCACTGTTCCATCATAATCCCATGTCAACTTTTCATTCAAGAGCCGGACCGCCTCATCGTAAATTTCGTTACCTCCCCCTAATAAAAGCCCAGAAGGAAAGGAGCAGAGCCAGGTGCAGAAGATAGAAAAGCAGGATAAGAGATGTTTGTGGGTCGTAAATGGGCAAGGCTACCAGCTTCGGCCGCCTAATCATGATCAGGCCAACGAACACGAGAACCAGCATAGCAGGACTGGCCTCAGGCTGGGGAGGCAGCTTTTGTCGAGTCATGCGGCCACAGCGTTTCTGTCCTAAAGTGCACGTGTCACTAGCAAGGTGAATTGCAGGCTAAAGCTTACGTGTCCTTAAGTGAAATGGTTTGATCAAAGGTCACTGTGTGTCCATTGACTATGTGAGGGCAAAAATACAAAATGGCTGCCATAATCTAAAATGGATGCCATGGGTGAATCAGAAATGTGTTCATAACAAGAGTGCTCTTGCTCGTAGCATAGCGAAAACACCAGGATATGCTAAATGGATCATTTGCGGTTCACTGGTACCAAAATTATGAGTTTACGACAATGCTGAAAACACGGGTTCAAATCGTCACGGAACCTCAAAGGCATTTCTCCCAAACAGGATCTCATTAAGGCCATTGTTGATATCCTTGTCCTGAGATCAACTCAGGTCTTTCCTTGGTATTTGTGAATATTATTCTAGATATGTGGATTGTTTTACTTTTCAAACTGAGCCTTTAAGAAAGTTGCTTAGGAAAGGTGAGAAGTTTTCTTGGGATGATTCTGTAAATGAGGTTTTTGGGCGTTTAAAGAAACTTATTGTGCAAGCTCCTGCTCTTCATTCTTTTAGAGATGACATTCAATCGGTGGTCACTGTGGATGCAAGTGGCATTGGTTTAGGTGCTGTTCTTTCCCAATTGGTTGACGGCATTCAACAGACTGTTGGTTTTGCATCCAGATCCCTTTCTCCTGCGGAACGAAGATACAGCACAATTGAGAGAGAAGCCTTAGCTTGTCTTTGGGCCACTAAGCATTTTGAAACTTACCTTTGGGGCAGGAGATTTGTTTTGGTGACTGATCACAAGCCCTTAGTGTTCCTGTTATCAAAGAAAGATCACAATAATCTCAGTCCTAGATTAGTCAGATTACTTTCCAGGATGTATGAGTTTAATTTCTCTATTACACACATTCCTGGAGGTAAGAATACCCGTGCTGATTTCCTTTCTAGATGTCCTTTGAGTAATTTGGAAAGTTCTTCTTCTTCTCTTTCTGAGGATTCTGAGTGCGTTGTGGGCATTGTGGATAGGTTGATGGTCTCGGAGAGTATCATCAGCAAGGATGAGTGGTTGGATTGTGTCAAACTAGACAAGGTTCTGGATTTAGTCAAGGGACATATCATCAAGGGTTGGCCCGATGATAGGAATCTTGATTTCGGTTTACGTTTATTTTCCAAAGTCAAAGATGAGCTCACTGTGGAGGATGAATTTTTGATGAGAGGCTCTTTATTGATTCCTCCTAACAAGCTTAAAGCAAAATTGTTGAATTTGGCCCATCTTGGCCATCTGGGGATCACTGGCACTAAGAAAAGATTACGGCTTTATTACTGGTGGCCAGGTATGGATGTTGATGTAGAAAATTTTGTGGGGAGATGTTCTAGTTGTTTTGAAGCTGACAAATCTCTTAAGCTGCGGAATTCTCCTCTTCTTCCTCTTCCTTATCCTCAGGGTCCCTGGGAAAAACTGGGCATTGATTTCATTGGTCCTATGTATGATTTAAAACCTCACTTAAGATTTGCTTTAGTCCTTGTGGACTATTTCTCAAAGTGGGTTGAGTGTAGGTTCATGCCTGATCCATCCACTGTTGATGTTATTGATTTCTTGGATGATTTATTTCATAGAGAAGGGATTCCTAAATGTCTAGTCTCCGATAATGGTGTTCAATTTAAGTCTCATGTCACTCAGAAATTTTTATCCAATCTTGATATCAAGCACTTGACTGTTGCCTTGTACAGTCCACAAGGGAATGGCATGGTCGAAAGGGTTAAGAAAATGCTAAAAGACACTATCCAATTAGCTTGTATGCAGAATTTGGATGTTTCAAAAGCTGTTCAAGAAAGGTTGTGGAGTTATCATAATACAGCTCACTCCACAACTGGTGTTACTCCTTTTGTCTTGTTAAGGAAACGTTTTGGTTCTTCCAAACTTAGTCCTTTATGGGTCCTTGACAAAACAAAAGTTGATGAGAAACTACCTGCTGTTGATCAAGTTCGTGGAAGAGTAGTTTCTGCGCAAAACAAAATGAAAGTTGCTTATGATGACAAGTTCCAAACTAAAGATGTTCTTTTCAATGTTGGTGATGTTGTTAAGGTCAAAAGACCTTTCAAAAACAGTGGTCAGAAGTCTAATTTTTATCCTGCTTCAAAAATATCAGGGTTTCAAAGAATGCTGTTTTACTTGCTAATGGCAAATGGTGGAGCAAGAGAAATGTCGTTGTTGTTAATTCTTCTGTTTCCAGAGCCTGCAAAAGCCTGAAGGAGAGCAATTTTTCGGACAGTCTAATTCCGGATTTGCACGATTCATCGTTTTCTCTTCAAGGTGACTCTTTTCCTTTGTCTGGAGCTGGTGTTTCACAACTTCCTGGTTCCTCTTCTGTTTTGGTGGAGCATTTTTCGCATCCTAATGTTGTTGATGATGTCAGTGTTTGTTATACCTTACCTGATTGTTCTATTTCAGATAATATGTCGGTTCAAAATGATGTTCCTTGTATTCCTAGGCGGAGTAGTCGCAACACCTGCACTCCTGCTTATCTTAAAGATTTTTATCTTTAATGTCTTTTTGTTTTTGTTTTGGGAAAGGGAGATGTGTGGTATCTATGGTTTAGAGTTTTGGGTTGTCTTTATTCCTTTATGTGACTCTACTGTTATTGGAATGTTTATTATGGTTCTGGGGTCTGTGTTCTAACTGGAGTCAGTTATTTCCTGACCTCTGTTCCTGGTTGACGTGCTTTGGTATTGCTGTGAAGGAACTTCAATAAAGAACCTATCTACAATCCAAGTCTTCTCTCCGCTCTTCCTTGAAGACCTGATGTAACAAGAAGGCTTACCGTAACCGTAAACATTATCTTTCAATAAATGCCCTTGTGATGTGTCTTGCTAACATGCTGATTTCCCACGTTTGTGCACGTTTTCCAGGATCGGCACACGATGCATTCATCATGAGGCATAGCAGGGTGCCATAAATGATGCAGCAGCTGCGCAACGAGCGGGCATGTCTTGTTGGTGGGTAAACTCTGTTTGTCCTGTATGTTTCAGTATCTTTTTCTCTCATGGCATCTCCTGACCCACTTATTTACATGATTCCTCTATGTAGGGGATTCGGGATATCCCAACATGCCCTGGCTAATGACACCTCTCCGCAACCTAAGAACAGCTACAGATCAGCTGTACAATAATGCACACGGGCAGACCAGGCGAGTGATTTAGAGGACGCTTGACCTCCTGAAGAACCGATTGTCCGCTCGCTGAGGAGACCTTGACCCGTGTTGCTTGCTGCCGCCTGGAGCCCCGTTGGGCATTGGAACCTGCGTGCCTGGAGCCCCGTTGGGCATTGGAATCAGCGTGGGGGAGCTGCTGTGCAGGAGGACGGGACTGCGAGGCCCAGCAGGCTGTGCGTGTCCCATCGAGCACACCTACCGCCTCATCCCGTGACTCCGCCCCCTCTATCCGCAGTCAGCATAAGACCCGGAGTAATTACGCGTCAGCGGGATGCGTGTGCGGGACATCACCCGGGACAAAGCCCGGACTAAGGGCGGACCCTCTGAGACCCTCCGAGAACCGAGGAGACCGGACTGGACATAAACCCTGGTATTTATTCTGTGACTCTTTGTTATTAAACCTCTGTGTTCTCGTGCCCTTGCAAATCATCGTTGAGGTTTCATACATTTAGCTATCATGTCTGAAAAACAGGGAGCACTGTTAAACAAAACTCTTGATGATTATTTTACCAAAGCTTCTCCAGACATGCCTTTGGAAACTGTTTTGGCAGAGCGTCGTGCTGAGCGCCGCCGCTCTGTGGAAAGTTTAAAAAATCGGCGCTTGTCGCCATTATCCATACCTCCCGTGAACACTAGTGTAAGTTCCCAGCTAGCCGACGTTATTGTCCACACAATTGATAGTCAACCTGTGGTATCAGCTGTTAGTACTCCCTGTATAACTAACTCCCCTCAACTGGACACGATTGGTCCTGATGTTATTACACATACGAGCACCCCTAATGTTTTAAGACCTCCCACTCCTATACCATCAAAAATAGTGCGCAGTAGAGTAAAGAAACCTACGTTAGCCCCAAGGGTACATGGGCCACCTCCATGCAAAAAACGACGTAAAGGGGGGGTTCCAGCGCAATCAAAATTAAGTCATTCAGACTTCGGAAAAAAGGCAAAGGCTCCCGTAACTAGCACTGTGATTACTCCAGCTGCTAACGAAGGGCCTATCACCATTGCATCTCCGCCATCCCCTGCTATGCCCATAGACATGGAGGAAATTATGGAAGTTTCTGTGCTGTCTAAAGCGCCCATTATAGCTCGCGATTCTGCTACTTTAGATTCCATAGAAAACTTAATTAACACCTACTCCGCATCGATCTTGGAGAGGCTGATTGAAGTAAAATCAAGATTAAGCTCACTTGAGCGTGCACTGGGAAATAAGGGCGAATTGATTCCAAAAACATTGAACTTAGAAACGCACAAAGCATCTAGCGTGACTAAGCCTAGCCCAGCCGCCCCAGCTCCATCAGTTAATTCCACTCAGTTGGCGAATCCCTCTACTTTGGCGCCTAAAGGGAACACTACAACAACTGTTCAACTAATTCCACCCCCAAAAAACTCACAAAACAAATCGGCCTCTAAGCCAGCTACTGTTATAACTAAACCATCTAATGACATAGTTAGCATCCCAAATGAAAGCCAATCGATGGAGGTGAGGGGACAAAAGCCAAGATGGGGAAGGCCCAAACCGGTCCCAAATCCAGAATTACCACCAGAGGCAGTGCCCTTTGTAGTAGTCTTAACAGGGGTTCCGGTATTACAAACTAGCAAGAGGGAGGGTTTCGCACAATTAAAAAACAAGATCATGCATTGGTTAAGTCTATACAGGCCAATAGCACCCCACATAAATGGTGAAATTGTCCATGTACGACGCCTCCAATGGTTGGGAAGCAGACCAAAAAATATTGAGGGTGACCTGGTGGTTGTAAATTTCAGGGATCCCAATGCAGTCCAATTTGTACTAAATTGGCCCCCGGGCATTACAAGTAACTGCATAATACCCAGACCGTTGACATATTTTTACCCTAGGTCTGTGGTTTTTCCCTCTCAGCAACAACCAGCCTCTCATATAACATCTCAAACTACATCCTGTTCCTATCTATCAGTTATGCAGAGGGCTGGTAATACACATCAAATGATGCAACCACTTATTAGACCTAATCATATGGAGCCCTTTTATCCCCCAAACCCTGTACCTGCACCTAATGTTTTTGGTTGGAATTGTGTCCCATATAGGCAAACCAAACCTAACAACAGAAGAATGGACCACCTAAAGCCCTTCACCCCTTTAGAAACCTTTAATAGATTTGACATCTTTAGCGGTCTAGATGACTGTGATTGATGCCAAATGTCTAAGGGGCATGATGGAAATGAATTGTTGAATGTCAATTTGTCGGGGGGGGAGCAGGGAGTGAACTCTGTTTACAAAGAGCTGGTGTTAACATTAATGAAACCAAATTTTTGGGGAATGTAAGCGTATTACCTGTGTTGGTACCAATAATTGGGGATAGTCCAATACCAAGGGAAAGTGTTGTACCCCAAAATAATTTGATGTCTTTAGAATCTGATGTAACTGGCCAAGAATGCCATAACATAGTGCCTGTGGAGGTGGGAAATGTACTGACGCAAAAAATTTCGGAATCACGGCAGCCCATAAAATTGGTTTCCTGGAATATAGCTGGGGTATCAAAAAACCTAAGGGACCCGGAATGGGCAAGCTTTATTGACACCTTTGATTTTTGCATGTTGCAAGAGACCTGGTCAGTTGAAATTACACACAGGCTAGGTTACAAATCTTATGGTATCAGTGCGATTCCCTCTAGGAGTGGAAGATCCTCGGGAGGGTTGTTGATCTGGGTAAAAGTTAACCTAAAAGTGAATATAGAAGTGATGGATACCAACTCCCCTGACATACTGATTCTGAAAATCAATGCTTATAAAGGGAAAAAACTTTATTTGGTGAACGTTTACAACAGACCAACACCCATTACAAGAGAATCTTCCTTATTAACCCATCTTGATCTCCTATTGGGTAACCTGGACACTAGAGAGAATTATGTCATCATGGCAGGTGATTTTAATTGCAATTTTGAGCCCGTTGTGGGGTTCAGTGACATCTTCTTAGAAGAAGATGAGGCAAATGGGATCCCTGTTTTAGATAACATTAAACCAGTTAAATGCTCTCCCCTGGCCCTCCAAATGACGAGACTATGTGCAGAATACTGCACTAGAGCGTGCAATGGACGGCTACCATCAGATATCAAGAAGAAGCCTACTTTCTATAGAGGGAAC
Organism: Lissotriton vulgaris; assembly: GCF_964263255.1. Classification (NCBI taxonomy): domain Eukaryota; kingdom Metazoa; phylum Chordata; class Amphibia; order Caudata; family Salamandridae; genus Lissotriton; species Lissotriton vulgaris. Next base: position 907,787,115 of record NC_141698.1, read on the forward strand.
TACAAAAGTAATATCGATTTTATTATTGCCTCAGTGTCATCATGGGAATTCCTTCTTGACATGGAGGTAATAGAAAGATTAGAAAGTGATCATTTCCCTCTAGCCCTTCAGATTGAGGATTCCCTACTTGGAGACGCAGTTTCCCCTTTGACTGGAGAAGTAACCAACGGTGACCAAAATTAGATACATATTAGTAATAATAGACGTTCCCTCAAATGGCCACTAATATTGGGCAATGGTGAAATCATAGCAGAAATCTACAAGCTCTTTGCTAGCATCTTTGGAGCATATTCAAATGATACCCCAAAGGAGGGGAATGGTAGTCACTTTATGAAATTACATCAACATTTTTTTGACGCTTTAAAGCCCTTAGTTACCAAGATGCCAAAGAAAGGGCAGCAGAAGACACACAACTTGCCCCATAGCAAACCTTGGTACAATAAGGACTGCAGGGAGTCCAAGAGGGCACTTTTAACTGCGATCAAATCGAAGGCACAACCAGACATTATGTCAGCCAGGAATAATTACAAATTGGTCCAAAAGGCATGTAAAATGGCATGGGAGGAAGCAAAATGGGCAGATTTGCTGCACGCAGCAAAAACACGAGATAACATAGCCTTCTGGAGGCTGATAGCGAATGGAAATCATCAAGGCAGAGTGGTAAAGGACGTCTACTTAGACGAACAGACATGGGTAAACCATTTTTCTAACCTCTACAAGGAATATGAGGAACCCATTTCAGATAGGACCCCAAGTTATGCCATTCCGGGGGATACCTTGGATTTTACTCTAGGTGAGACAGAATTGGCAATAACCCAGATAAAGTCTGGTAAAGCCCCTGGGCTAGACAAGATTCCGGGAGACTTGTACAAACACGAATTAAAAATTTGGGCTCCCTACATTAACCATCTGTGTAACGAGTTATCCCGGAATATGGACTTCCCAGAGAGCTGGAAGGGGCCTGAAATTGTTTTAATATATAAGAAAGGTGACAGGATGGATCCCTCAAATTATCGTCCAATAAGCCTTATGGATATACTACAAAAAATCTACGCAAGACATATCCTATTTCGTGTTAATGATTGGCTGGACGAAAAGGCAATTTTGTCTAGATACCAAGCGGGATTCAGATCCAAAGTTAGTACAATTGATCAAATTTTCCGCTTTTGTTGCCTTTATTGGAAATATATCAAGATTAAAAAGGGCCAACTACATGTCGCGTTCGTCGACTTAAGGGCGGCGTTCGATTTAGTCCCACGTAATTTATTGTGGGAAACATTAAGTTTAGTAGGGATGCCATCCACCCTGATAGCGCAAATAAAAGAGCTCCATAGAGGCAATTTTGCCAGAGTACGATGGGGCCCAAAAGGCGAATTAACCCCCAAAATCCCGATCGAACGTGGTGTGCGCCAGGAGTGTGTACTGGCCCCCACACTGTTTTCGCTATTTGTGAATGACATCCCTTTATACTTGGAGGGATGTAAAAACGACTCTCCTAAGTTGAATGGCGAAAAAGTTACTTCCCTATTGTTTGCGGACGATACCATTTTGATTTCCCAGACAAAAAAAGGTCTCCAAGCTCTCTTAAATTCCTTTAACGATTACTGCATCAAGAAAGGATTGGAGATAAATGGGAAAAAGACAAAGTGTATGGTCCTAAATCCAACTAAAATTGACAAGGGCTGTCTAACTTTAAATGGATTAAAACTGGAATCAGTTCCGCATTTTGGATATCTGGGGGTAACATTGGACTCCAATTTTACATGGAAAGCCCAATTGGAAAAATGTAAGATGATGTTTAGCCAGAACACAAAACCCATTTTTAGAGAGCAAGGCCAAAGTACAAGTAAGGCCATGTCTCCTGCAGTTGAACTTTTTAAATTTAAGGTTCAACCTGCAGTGTTATACGGTTCAGAAATCTGGGGCCCAGGGTCCAAGGATGCTTTCAGGGTCTTGGACAATAACTTCTTGAGAAGTCTGGTCAGAGTCCCTAGAAGTACTCCTTTGGTCCCACTCCAGCTTGATTTAAATTTCCGTAGAACGGACCATCACATCATTCTACGTCCTTTATTGTTATGGATCAGGCTGTGGCGTGTACCTGAGCTGCAAGTATATAAGGATGGGCTAATAGAAATCATGGAGCTTGACAGCTTCAGGGTGATATCCTGGTTTAAACATGTTAAATTCTGGCTTACCCTACTAGGTCTGTCGCATTACTGGGAACATCCTGATCTACTTCCACCACATTCAAAAACTATGGTAAAAAAGTGCTTTTGGTCGTACATTACGGACATGATCAAAAACGCTTCTTCTAGTGGGTCACTTGTAACAAGGTTTCTCACCTTTAAAGATGATCCATTCTTCGAGACCTTTTTGGACGAAATAGAACCACCCTTAGCAAAGACCCTATTTCTAAAATTCAGATATGGAAATCTCCAAATCGGTTTAAAACCATGGCTCGTTGGTCTGGTGTTGCAAACTCGGAGAATCATGTAGAAGATGAATTATGTACCATGTGTGGATGTAATCAAAAAGAAAATGAATTACATATCCTCTTCTTCTGCCCAGCATATGCCCAGGCTAGAAAAAGATGGATTAAACCAATATGTTTAACATTAGGTGTAAGATCATGCTCTCAGGCTTTAAGGATTTTCTTGTCTAACACTAGCCAACCTATTGTATTTAGTGTAAGCAGATTCTTGCACAGTATCTTTTTCCAAAGAAGAAAGTTGGGTCATAAATTGTAAAACGTTGATATGCCAAAATTGCCGTTTAGTAATAATTGAGGGATAATTAATGAAATTCTATTCCTGTCGCCCATAACTGCCCTCATCGAGATTGAATAGTTATTACGAATGTTTTAAATATCTTGACTCTCAATTTTAGAATCGACATGAAAATTGAATGAATTCATATAGCATGTTGTGCATTTTAAAAGAAATGTTTTATTGTATCAATGTATTTGTTCTTTTATGGTATTCATGCCGAAATAAAGATTGAAATGAATGAATGAATGAATGAAGAACCGATTCCGGTGCCTCAACAAGACTGGCGGATCCCTCCAATATGCACCGGACAAGGTCTGTAAGATCTTCATCATGTGCTGCATGCTGCACAACATGGCAGTTGAGAAGGCAGTGCTACTCATCCTGGATCCTGAGGAGCAGGAACATCCACCCGTTGAGGATTAAGGGCTTGGTCACGATGCAAGTGATGAGGAGGAGGAGGATGATTCCCGGAGTCAGCTCATACGCAACTTCTTCTCATAATTGTGAGTCACTGTGAATGAGTGAGCAAGCTTGTAGCATTGAGTGGCATGTCTTGCTATGTGTGTGTCCAGCTGACTGTATGCAAAGTGACTTTGATGTGTGTTCTGATGTATCACGCAAGTGCTGATGTCATGCCACACAGTAATGCGCAATTACTTTCCGTCGAAATTTGCATGTGTCCTACATAGTTCCTGTTTCGTAACTGCCCATGTCTTTTACAAAGATTTTTACCGGTGAACTCTTGTGTGTCTGTCATTCCCAGGTTGCTGTGCCTGTTGTGTGTTCGCGTCATCTTTGTCCTCCTGCTATTCCTCATGATGATTGCAACGTGGGCTGAATCAGCATTCCATGCACGCACATGTGTAAATGTCAGTTCGGGTAAGAGATCCAAACAGGATTTTTTGTGTTGGTATTGTTTGGGAATGTGAGGGAACTGTTTCTGTGCATGTTGTAGTACCATGCATACATATCTCATCACCATGGATCAAATTACATGTTGCACCACTCCCATGACATCACAGTCACCCTTCTTGACATTCATCTGTAGTGGAGTGTGGACTCTGGTGAAGGCATCAATGTGTGTAAACCTTGCCCCTGAAACATTGTGGATACCACGTGTTGACATTGTGTGGGACATCACAACAACAGGCCCTATGGGGAATTGCAGCCTCACTGTGTGCAGCAGGATGTGCTTGGCTCATCCACTTAATCTTGTGTGCCAGTACATTTGGATTTCCAACAAACATGTTGTGAAGGTGTGGGCCACCGTATGTACCACATGTTCTGTCGACTGTCCTGTGAGTCTGTTCGTATGGATGCATTGCCCTTTGTTCCAGGATGTTATGCCACTGTCACGTCGCTTCCTCAGGGCCGGTGGACAACACTGCTTTGCAAGCCTTCTCGGTAAGTTGATAAAAAATTTCTATTCCCATGAAACCAAGGACTTTGCGCTGATGACATCATAACTTTGTGCTGTCGCAAATGTAAACTCTTCTGTGGCACCAGTCAGGTGTCGTAAATTCCAGGATTCTCCTGTGGTGTGCTGCATATCCTGGTGATGGTAGGGGTGCTTTTGTGCCATTGCTCCTCATTACTCTCTCTGTAGAGTTCCGGCCCAGCAGCTTGTTCTGTTAGGCATGTGAAAGCCCAGTTGGACGAGCCGATTACTGGCTCTTGGGGACTTCCTTGTGTTTACCTAATTCCCTCCCTCGTTGGGCGTGCATCTTAAGGCTCTTGCAGGGGATGCGTAATTTCCATTCTTGACCCGCACTGATTCCCTGCGGTAAGTACGGATAGTTGGCATTGTATGAGTCACGCTGCGGCGCTTTAGAATTTCTGTTTATTGGACCTTATTCATACACTCTGATTTTCAGGATTACTGCATGGCTTAACTTACTTTGAAGCAGCCTGCAGAGCGTCATACCCCCTTCATATTGCTGCAATACTCTGCTACCTTTTATGTGTCTTCTGTGATCCCTGTGCAAATTGCAAAATCCTTGGAACAGGATCATAATATTGGCCATTTCTTTTGCAACTCGTACAACATGATCTTTGGTGTGTTATGGTGTTTCATCACCTTTCCATGTGCTACGAATTCATGTGCATTGTTCATCTCTGTTTTCACAGCAGGGGCTTGTAGAGCTCGTCCAGAAGTAAGCTCAAATTACCCAGTTACGTGGCTTTTAAGACTTTTTCTGGTATGTTGATAACTGCTGGATAAATACATGTAAACGTATGGAACAACCTTCTTTGTAAGTGTGCAGTCATGTCCTGGTCTGATCCTCAGATCTAGTAGCACTTTCATTACTGTGATCCCAACTAGGATACAGTGGCTGTTGTTTTCCTTTACAGGTGTAACTGTTACAGTATAGGTCCTGAGGTATTCCGTGATCCAGTGACAAGAAGTGTTGAATCCTTCTGCTTGTTTACCTTTGTTTCAGATCTCCCTCCCTGCTGTTCCCTTCCTTTCCTTCCCTCGCCTGATCACCCTTTTGAGTCTGTAATTCCTATTCAGACCAAGGGGCTATCGGGAGATGGACCACTTTGAGCATCACACGTTTCAGAGGATTCAAGGCCCTGACAGTCACAGGCAGTCCAGTGTACATTGGTTCACCAGCAGGACAGGTAAACTCATTACATGACTGTTTATTTATTAAGAGCAATGGTACTGGCCATGGACATTGGCTCATGCAGCATGGCCTCAACACATACTTCATCCGTTTGTGTAGTAAATGTGTTCAACACAGTACAATGTGCCTCATTACTGTCACCGCAGAGCTCTTGCCACTTTGCACGCGTTATCTATGGAATAATTGACAAAGATTGTGTATATGGGAGTATGTGTATTTTGCCAACATGCATCCAGTTCTTCATGGCTAATGATCCCTATTGTGCATGAAGTACTTGGTTATGTATGTATTTGTGCAGGTTGCTATCCACAACGGACAGGCAACACCTGCTGAAGCTGTGTGTCCTGGGCGCAGCTTGGCCTTTTGGTGCCTGATCCTGTGTCCGTTATTTTTGGTGGTTTTGCATCCATTTTCTTTGAGTGACCCATGAGTAACCAGATACTCCTTCCTTTCCATACACCTGTTACACTGTGCCTTTCTAACCTCCTTGTCTTTGTGTGCTACTTTTTGCCTGGTGTCTCACCCCTTCAGCCGTGAGGTGTTCACTCATTCCTGCTGCTGCCTCCCCTGCGGCACCGCAACACCGAGTGCCCTGATTATGCAACCCACACGCCTCCCAGATGCTCCTCCTTCCACCCATTCTTAATGCAGGCAGCAGCTTGTCTGTGCCACTGTTGAGCCACCTCCGTGCCAAAGGCAGGACCGTCAGCGCCCGTCAGCTCCTGCAACGTGCACAGTGGAAGATCCTCTGGTCCTTGCATGACCCACGTAACACAACAGACTCATGCTCCAGCTACTCTCCAAACAATGAACAGCAGACAATCAACCACCTGCTATCAGGAAACCCCTAAGCGCACACACAACAGCTTCACATGCTGTGTGTGCAACTCCTACTGCCTACACCACGCTGCCCTACCTCACAGACCATGTCCGTACAACCAGGTCATGAGCCTCCTACTGCACACTTACTCCATCCACCAGCACACCATTGGACTCTGTTACCTCCTCAACACAACAGCCCCACACATTACAGTAACCTGGTTGAACGCATCCTCAGCACACAACTTCAACATTGCCATCACAGACTGAAACAAGATCACCCGCAGGGACCGCTCCAACAATCCAGGAGGATGAATTGCAATTCATTCTGAAGTACACCCTCAGAGTCACATACAACAATAGGGACACACTCAGCATTGTGAAGCACCTGCACTTTATGTTTCACACCAACACCCTGACCACCTTAGTCTAACACTCTTCTACAGATCACCAAGCCTACACCCACAATTCCGCTAAGCCATGAACAACTACATCAGCACATAGGCCCTCACCTACACAGACTACATGTGGCAGGGGGACAGCAACTTCTGGCAGGAATACAACCCACCACCATCCTTTATTGGTACATCAACATTTGCATCCAGTTCTCCGACAAGCAACACACTGCCCCACTCTCCGCTACAGATGCCCCAGAGATGCTTGACCTAAGTCACCACAGACGAGCTGTGTGGCACCCTCGCCCAGGACACTCTAACCAACGCCACGCCACACCCTGCAACCTCATACAATGGATCAGTGACTGATCCAACACTCTTGCCACATTGGCGGAATTTCCTGTGAAGTACAACAACAGTTAAGCCACCTGTGACAAGCAGACCTACTGGACTCATACAGGTCTTGTTCAAACCTTGCGAAACAAACAACCATAAGTTACCTTTCAGCCCTGAAACCCACCACACACAGACATCACCATATAATCAGCACGGACAAGAGGACATCCTTCAAGTAGGGCATAGGCACCAACACACAGAACATCAAGGAGCTCATAAGCATCGTGTGTGAACTATCTAACCCCAGCTCTCCATCCAAAAGACATCCCACCCTTGCAAGGCCAAGGGGATCCCTTGCAACATTCTGCCACTGCAAGCTCATGGACGTACACGACAGCCTTTCCACAGAGAGGCAGACAGCGCTATTATCCACGGGACATACCCCCCTCATTTCTTGGACTCCCGTCAGCAGCAAAGATACCACCCGGCTCATGTACACAATCCACTCCGACTCTCCTTCAGGACCCTTCCCACACAACATCTCAATCACAGCATACCCCATCCTTGGAGCCCACCTCCGGCACGTCATGAATGTCTCCCTTGAGTACACCACATTCCATGGGAGCTGGAGGCATGCAGACACCCAGGCTCTTCTTTAACAATGGACGGCAGTACCGCAGGATTGCCAGGAACATCACCCTGCTTCCCTACCCGGCATATGTCATGAATAAGACAGGAAACAAGCAATTGACCATCTCCGTCCAAACAAACACATCCAGGCTACCTGCCCCAGTCCATCTTCCACAGTCATCACCCCACTGCAACAGCCCTCATTGCCACCACCAACGACATCTTGGACCCTGCTCAACAATGGTGAGACCACCACCCTCACCCCCTCTACCTCTCAACGGCATTCTACACCATGTGCTACCACACTGTCAGATCACACATCTCCAACACTGGCTATCCAGAGGAGGGCCCAGGATGAATTCGGCCAAGTACCTCACCAGCAAGGCCCAAGGAGTCTGCTTCCCCCCTTCATAATGTAGTACACTGGGCCATCAGGCCCATGCCCTAGGGCTCATCTCTCAGCGTCAGAATCTTCAATCTCTCCATAACCCCCCTCTCCACCATCACATGCGCACACAACCTCATCATCATGTCCTATGCCATTTACACCCAGCTGTTTCTTTACCCTCACCAGAGACCCAGCCACTCCCAAATCCAACCTTAAAGAGGGCATGAGGTGCCTTGACGAATGGATGAACATCAGCCACCTGGGGCTGGACTTGGACAAGACTGACATTATCATCTGAGGATTATCCCCTTACAGCTGGGACAACTCCTTCTGTCACACCGGCCTGGGCAGCGCACCAGCACACAGTGCCGACGCACGCAAGCAGGTGTTCATCGTACACTCCTCGCTCACAATAACCATGCAGCTCAACACAATCTCTACCTCATGCTGCAACTCCCTCCGCATGCTGCAAATGATCTTCAGATAAATCCACTCCTAGGCAAAACAGACATTCACCCAGGTCCACGACACTAGCCGACTCAGCTATGGCAACGCCCTCTACGCAGGAACAACAGCCAGACTCCAGGAGGACTTGTGCACATCCAGGGTGCATCCGCACACCTCATCCTCAACACCCCCTGCCACAGCCACATGACCGTCCACCTGAGATACCTACAATAGGCTCACTCTCAACTGCAGGATCACCTTCAGACTCCTCAGCCACACTCAGGAGGCACTCCACAACCCCAGCTCCAAAGATGAACATGGACGTCTCCCATCCAACACCCCATTGCTCCGACTCCGTCCAGCCAACCTTGCCCTGGGCACCAATCATCACATCCACAGTACAACTGCATGCGGGAAATAGTTCTCCCACCTCACCAAATAGACCTGGTACTCCCTCCCTGGGCACCTCCACATGACCCATGGCTTCTACATCTTCATAAAACTCTTCCAAAACTGTCTGCCCGAGCAGTTTGGCAAGCCCACCCCCCTCAGCAGCTTGAAACCATCACGTGAGTATTGCGCTCCATGTATGTATTTGATTATACATCGTGGCCTTTGTGTGTCCTCGACCAGACTCAAATCCCAGTGTAGGGATGGCTTGAGTTTGTTCCACACTCTGGCATACTTTCACATATCCCCACACGTATGTTGTTGACGGTTTTAGGTACATATATGGTCATACAGTAAATGCACAGTCAACAAGTAGGAGGAGCTAACAATGGCTGTTTTTGGCAAACACATCCTGACAGTTACATTCTAGTGGCAACTGCAAAGACCACTGCAAGATCAACTGAGCATGTGCGAAGGTGGAAGATGCTAAATATATCTCGTCTCTAGGCAGATTTCAAGAGCAGTTAACAGAAAGGTAGGACAGACCACATGGTGAACACGAGGTAGCACATGGCATACAAAATGGCTGACAAATACAAAATGGATTCCACAAAATGAGCAAGATAGCCTCTAAATACAGGATGGCTTCTGCTAACGCTAACCCGATCTCTGACAATTTACAACAGATGACCCTTTTAGCGTTAGATGAAGACATTTGTTTATCTGGGGTAATCTAGATATGCATCCTGTACATCAATGCTCATTAGTTCAGTGATCTCTTTAGTTATCATTTGTTGGGCTTTCATTTCTGCAACATTTCTTTTGGCAGGTGTACAAGCAGTAATCCAAACAGAGCAAAGCATGGGACCACATTGTATACATACACAGCATGTAAATAGTATCACCAATAGTATACACAGAACAATCAGTAGCTTCCAGCCTCAAGTGATAAAGAGTGTCCATATCCAGTTCGAAAATGTCCATGTACCAGTCTCTGGGTGAATTTCTGCAGCAATCTTATGCAGTTTAGAGATTGCATCATATACTGAAGGCGAGTGATCCGAAATGAAGACACAACAGCTACTGCCAATGATGCGGCATGCTCCACCTGGATCAGCCAGAATCACATCTAATACCATGCGATTCTGGAGTGCCACAATCCTCGCAACTTGTAGCTCCTCTGTAATGTTTCCAAGTGCCATAGCTGTCTGATTGGTAGCAGCTTCCACAACACGAGCCAATAGCCTTATCTTTCTGCTGTTCAATGCAGCACCCACAAAGAAGAACAATCCTAAGTTAAAATCAACGTATTGTAGAGCAGTGTCAGTTTGATCGACTTCGTCCATACTTATTGTTCTTTTAATTCGGTTCTTAGAGATATCATTATAAAGTTTATAGTCTCTGTGATAAGATGCAGGTGCCAGACACACAGGGGGCAATAGAAAAGATACAAAGCAAATCTCTGACTACCCAACAGGCAGTTGATAATATCCCTTATTGTCACACACAAAGTAAGTATTATGCGAGGCTGTAAAACTGCTATTATTGGCACCTTCAATAGTCAGTACAACTGTACACTCACTCCTTACTACTGGAATTTTCCCAACACTACTAATGCACAAATCTGCTTTAGCTCTAGTAACAGAAATCCCAAATAGTTCATTGGTCTTAATAGATCTCATATTCGTGAAGACATATGATGTCGAAATATTGTCAGGTTGATACTCTTTCCATTCCCATTTAGTCCCTTTAGCTTGTGGATAACCTTCTTTATCTTGGTAGCATACTTTATTAGGATGGAAGTTAATCGACCTACTGAAGGCTTTCCAGATGCAAACAAAAGCGCATACCAAGCTTGACAAGAACCATTGTGAGAGAAGGGAAGAGTAATGAAAGGTGTTCCTTCCTTCTTCTGGTGGGCAGGAATCATCCCACATACCCAACAGTTGGTGGTATTCGTGGCATTATGTGCATGATGCATCTGGATGAAGGTATTATTGAGGTAGGATTGTCGATGCTTCTGCTCATGGTAGGGAAGTGTAAAGTAGTGGTGTTCCACTGGTACCGGAGTAGTGGCAACAAAAAGCTGTTGAGCAGGGGCCACCTTCTCAATGTACCACGTAATTGCTGCCATAGCCACCATAGCACCAACAAACCCTACAGCACAAATTATTCTTTTGTTATGTATTTTAGCAACAGCAATAATCGATCTTTCTGCAAACTTGTTAAAACAATCGTTGGAGCTCTTATCCCTGGGCAGCCGCTGATTTCTTCACCGAGGGTCAAGACGGGTGTCACTACACTACGCAGGACTGATCCCCCCCACCTTGCCACATCGGCGTTCTGTTTCACTAACCCAGGGCGGTAGCTCAACCAGTCTTTTTTGGCAAAGCAGATTCTTTCCTTGGTCTCAGTTGATATCGGGATTCTCCAGCGATCGTGTGGTCCGGGAAGAGTCCTTCAGATTCGTCAGGTGAAATAGCTTGGCCTTTCTCCATTTCCGATGCTCGGTCAACACAGCAGGTTCCACCAAGGTAGGCGACACACGTTTGCAGTGTGTTCTATGTATCCAGTTCTTTCTGTTTGTCACTCGAACTGCAGTCCTCGTCGCAAGGAGCACTTGCTCTGGTCCTCGCCACCTCGGCTCCAAGCTGTTCAATCTGTCGAAGACCTTTATCATAACCTGGTCACCAGGTCGGAGTTCGTGGGCCTCACCTGTAGATCAGTCAGGAAGAGCTACTCAAACCTGGTGATAAATAGAGATCAAACTGTCGGTTAACTGTGCCAAATAATCATTCATTGGAACACAAGGTACATCATGTATGGGGCGTGGCTTAGGAACTCCACAAATGTTCATCGGTCTCCCAGATACCACCTCATAGGGCTTAAGGCCGGATCGTGAATATGGCACTGATCTTATGGACAGCAATGCCAAGGGTAGTGCATCTGGCCACTTCAAAGATGTGGAAGCCAGTATTTTCACCAACTTTAGTTTCAAAGTGGCATTGTACCTCTCCACTAATCCTGCTGATTGTGGGTGGGAGACGGCATGGAATTTCTGCTTGATCCCTAATCCTTTCAGGACATGCTCAGCAACTTGCCCAATAAAATGAGGTCCGTTGTCACTCCACAAAAGTTTACAAACACCGTATCTAGGGAAAAACTCCTTAAGAAGCACCTTCGCTGTAGTGAGAGCTGTATTATCCTTTGTAGGGTATGTACTGAAGGCACATACCACCACTAGGACGTATTTCAGATTATTGTAGTGTTCAAGTTAGATGTAATCCATCTGCAAGACTTCAAAAGGTGCAGTCGGTGTAGCACACCCTCCTGTAGGAGTTTGTGTCCCTTTTCCAGGATTATACTGCCAACAGATCAAACAACTGTTCTACTCTTTTAGCTGTGCTGGCAATTTCAGGATGCTCCCAAACTTGCGTAAGCAATGTCGTTATCGCTAGAGCTCCAACATGTGCCAGCCCATGTGCCATTTGAACCATAGGTTGTAAATAGGCTACAGGCAATTTCCATCTATCCATGTCTTTGTTGCGCCAACAGCCCTCATCGTCCAATATTCATTCTTTAGACCATTGCTCAAGTTCTGCTACAGAAGCTGATCTCTGTACATCTAGTACTTCTTCTCTAACATCATGCCATCGCTCAGCTTGAGACTTCACTACGTACATGGAAGTAGTGCTTCGTTGCATTGCAGTCTCACGAGCTACGCGATCAGCAAAAGCATTACCTTGTCCTTTCTTGTCAGTCACTTTCTTGTGTGCGCCAAACTTCACAATCGCTATCTTCTTCGGATATGTCAGTGCAGTTAAAAGGTTATGCACTAATTCTCCATGCATTATCTGCATCCCCTGGGATTTAAGAAAGCCTCTTTCCTTCCAAAGCAGGTCAAAAATCATAGCGGCTGTCTGTATAGATGTTCACACGCAAGTCAGTGCTAAGTTCACACGCTCGTGTCAGAGCTATTAGTTCAGCTGTTTGAGCGGACCTCTGTGGTATGTGAGCTGTTTCCACTACTGTCTGAAGTGTTGTAATTGTATATGCAGCTGAGGTCGAAGCATCTGGCAACTTCAAACAGGACCCATCAACCCACAATTCCCCATCTACATCTGGAAGGGGCGTATCTTGCAAATCAATGTGACCCTTTGTCTGTTCCTCAGTAAGAAATATACAATCGTGAGGCTCCTTTGACTGAGACTGAGTCGCAGGATATGGCAACAAAGTGGCTGGGTTCAGTGTAGCGCATCTCTTCATGGTAATAAGAGGTGCTAACAGTGTCAATTCGTATCCTGTCAAACGGGCACTAGTTAAGTGTTGTGTCTTGGTCTGATTCAAAAGGGCATCTACTGCATGGGGTACTAGCACCAACAGTTTGTGTGACAAAACTATCCCTTCACTCTGACGTATGGACACAGCTGTTGCTGCAACTGAACGAAAACACCCAGGCAATGCACAAGCAACAGGATCAAGCACGGCTGAAAAATATGCACAGGGACGCTGCTTGTCACCGTGTGTCTGTACTAGAACTGACAATGCACATCCATCTTTCTCGTGTACATAGAGTGTAAAATTCTTCGTGTAATTTTGAGTGCCTAACACTGGTGCAGAAAAAAGAGCTGGACGCAACTGTCGAAAAGCATTCTCACATTCAGTTGTCCATGGAAGGGGCTTTGGAGTATCTTTCGTCAAAAGTGCTAGCAAGGGATTGACAATGTGAGAAAACCCTAATAGCCATTGCCTACAAAACAAGGTCACACCAATGAATGCACGGATATCTTTCTGAGTGGAAGGTACTGGTGTATCTAAAATTGCTTGAATGCGATCTGATGTAAGTGCACAGCCCTCCTTAGACAGAAGGTGACCTAAGTAGGTTACCTTCGGTCTACAATATTGCAATTTCTTTCATGACACTTTATGATGGTGTGTATCAAGAAAAGAAAGCAAAGACAAAGTACACTCTTCACACAGTTCAGGCGTATCAGCTGCCAACAAGATGTCATTGACATATTGAATGAGAGCCACTCCTTTGGGTAAGATGAAAGAATCAAGTTGTCTTCAGTGTTTGGCTATAGATACTAGGACTCTCAGTGTACCCTTGAGGAACTCTACAAAATCTATACAATTGATTATTCAAAGTGAAACCGAACAAATAACGGCTATCAGGATGAATAGGGATCGAAAATAAAGCGTTTTTCAAGTCTATCACGGAGAATGCCGTTGCTGTCGGAGGAACCAAAGTAAGTAGTGTTGTTATGTCAGAAACTACAGGATATTGCGGTACTACAATCTTGTTAACTTCTCGCAAATCAATAATGAATCTGTAAATCATAGTGTCAGTATCCTTTTTCAAAATTGGCAGAATAGGACTGTTACAAACATTATAAGGGACTTCCTCCACAACCCCCACTTTAATCAAATCATGAACAATGCGTATAAGTGCTTCTTCGCCTTCCTGAGAAATTTTATATTGAGGCAAATGTGGCAATGAAGCACCCTTCTTGACATTAATATGCACTGGATGGATAACCATCTGTCCTACATCTGTGTCTGAAGTAGTCCACAAAGTACTAGGGAGTGAAGCTAATGCAGTATCCTCTTTAACAAGACAAGATCTCTCAATTGGGGGGTAGTTGTCATTCAAAATAACACGTACTCCTTCAGGAGAACATTGTATCGGAGCCCTGAAATACTTGAGCATATCAAGACCCACAATATTGTCTGGTGTGTTCGGAGAAAGCAAAAATGGACATGAAACAGTAAACTTATCAACATGGAATGCAAGTGGTTGTGACAATGGGTTAAGGGAAGGTGTTCCATTGAACCCTATCGATCTAATGGTTGAGCCAGACAAGGGAGCCCTTGGAACCAATTGTTTAGATAAGGCGCTACGAGTAGCTCCTGTATCAACCAGAAACTGATCCGTAGAACCCAAAACATGTGCTGTAACATGGGGACCCCTCTGATCTACTGGAACTTCAACTGATTCCTTACCCCATCCTAGGCAATCCGATGCATAAGCAGAATCTTGAAAATCAGACGGCACATAGTCGGACTTTTGATATTGGTTCCTTCTATCAAAAGAGTATACACCTGTTACAACGCATTTGTTACAACGCACTACTGTTACAACGCGACTTTTACAACGCATACCATTACAACGCATTGCGCTGGGGGGCGCTCTAGGATAGGGAATAAGTATAATTTACTATCCAACACCTTCCCTAGGGTCCACGGGGAATGGAGTTAGAATAGTAAATTATACTTACCACTATCCAGCACCTCAAAGCGCTATGCGTTGTAATGGTATGCGTTGTAATGGTCGCGTTGTAACAGTAGGTAGTTGTAATGGTATGCGTTGTAACATGGTACATCCATCAAAAGTGTTAAACCCATCCTGCCCACGTGTATTAGCATCAAGCCTAGCGCGATCATTCATGCTTACTCTAGGCCCTGAATATCCTGAACGACTTCTCATTTGTCCCTGACCATGTGGACACTGCTGAGCAAGCAGCACTGGACAATCAGAAATCCAATGTCCAAATTTCTTGCAGTACGCACACTGGTCAACAGACAAATTGGAATGATTTTAGGAAGGAAAGGACAAACCATAAGATCCACGTCCACCACTATCATTACCTCTAGAAGGCGGACCATAAGCCTGAGCCAACATAACCTTCATTTTCAACTCTTTAGTCTTTTTATCCTCATTACCCTTCGCTTCTAATTCCTGGCGTTCATAATACTGAGCCATAGTCAAAAGAGAAACCGGAGAAGAGGTAGTCCATGAACTCTCACTGGCCTTTAGGCGACTAGCTATTCCTGGCAAAAGGTTTGCAACATATTTATCGACAAACAGATGCCTACCTGTGACATCTGTCAATGACTGGCCACTAAAATCATGGAATGCCTCCTCAAAGCGTGTTAAGAAATCTGAAACCAATTCATCTGCCTTTTGCTTACATGATGCTAATACAGTCCAATCTATCTTTTTAGGGGGAATAATCGTCTTTAACTTAACTAATATAGCTGTAGGAAGATCTAAAATCAATTTACACAGTTTCTGTGCAGGCTCCTGCTCTACATCCAAATTAGCGCCTTGACTCCTCATCTCAGGCACTAAGGGACCTTCAATGGTTACCGGTCCTTCAGCGGATTGATTTTAAATCTTTATGTATTGTATTCAGGGCCCTTCATGGACAAGGCCCAGTGCCACTACAGAATATGTTCCGTTGGTACACTCCGTCCAGATCCCTTCGTTCGGCTTCTGCTTACCTTGCTGTGGTGCCTAAAGTTCTGAGATCGCGGCTGGGCGGCCGATCTTTCAGCTTTACGGCAGCCAGGTTATGGAACACTCTTCCGCTAGGACTGAGAAGCATTAATTATTTCATTTCCTTTAAGAAAAATTTAAAAACACATCTCTTTCCTAGGGTTGGATCACTTTAGTTCTTGTAAGTCAGCATGGTGCGAAGCAGGTTCCTTCTAGTCAAAGCGCCAGGATACCCATTGGGTGACAGACATGCGCTATAAAAGAGTACCAATACATACATACATACATCCATTTGTTCTAACTCTTTCCATAATGCCCCAAAAGTTGCACGATCATCAATTTTACGCACAGTTCTCCACATGTCAGGCGGCAATATCAATCCGAAAAACAAATCAATATCAGGCAAAGTCATGGTACAAGAGCTAATAGCACCTTCAACTTCCTCATAAAAAGCTGCTGGATTTTTGCGCGGATCAGGCAATGCATTTTTAAGGGCCATAATATCCGCTCTATTCCAAGGAGTATAGACCCAATTATAAATAAAGTAACCCTTTGAATCGGCAGAACTTTTATCATCATCTGGTCCCTCGCCTCTAGGAAGAACATACAAAGGCGCGGCTTTCCGCATAGGTTTTGCATGAACTATCATAGTCTTATCTGTTCCGAAGATAGAAGCTTGTGCCACGCCGGTCTGAGATGTTTGTGCAGCTGCGTCTGCTGCCTTTTTTTTCTCTCGCAAATGGACTGCCTCAACATGTAATTTAACCAAACGCCTGATAGAGTCAGCCACCTGAGAAAAGAGAAAAAGACCATCACGCATTTGCTTATAATCATTTGCTATATCAACAGGCTCCAATTCCTCAGAATGTTTCCTAAACCGTTCAACTACTTCTGCGGAAAACAACTCTGTAAAATATACTTGCTCCCTTTCCTGACAATTCTTCATGTCATCTAAAAGTTCAGAGGCAGAAGCAGTATTATGGGCGGCTTTGCGAGCAGCAGATCTAAGCTCAGCAGAACGCGCAGTGGGCAACATAGAACGAGTTTCTCGCGCTTTATCCTGAAGTGTAAAAGATTCCTCATCAGACTTATGAGGAGCGGAAGGGAAAATATACGGCGGTGGAGAACTATCTAATAACAAGAAATCATCTTGCGGTTTATTAAAGATAGGATAAAGGTGTTCCCCAGTTACCTGTAAATGGCGCTCTCTATCCTCTCTCTCTTTTAGTTCTTTAGTTTCCTTGTTTTTTAACTCTAATGCTTTCGCATAAATATTCTTTCGCTGTTCTTTTTCAATTAAGTCTTGCTCGCGCTTGATTCGTTCATGCACTTCTTTCTCCCACATTCGCACACAGTCAAACATATCTTGCCTAGTCTTTCGCTTAAACATTCATTGTTCCACATACTGAATCTTTCGCAAATCCAAATTACCAATGCATAGGCCAACGCAACTCATGATCCTTACGAGCATATTTATTCCATAACGTGCTGTACATTATAGAAGAAATACCATACTTAATATACATGTCCCTATTAGGCGTCCCCTCCAGGGGGGGGGGGGTGGTTGTGCTTCATCGAGTCTCAAACTGGCACCTCTACAAAAGCAACACATCCTACGAAGTGTGCTGGAAACAGGCATGCCAAAAATAGTGCAAAATATGCAGTATTATAATGAAAGTAGCGCCTAAGGTACTCTTCGTAAGTTCAATTCAAATAGAGAAAAATCTCCTCATTACCTGCCTATATCATTTGCAATTTATATATACCTTACAAACAAATGCAAATATTGGCCAATCCTTCAAATCAAAAGCCACAGTAAGTGTTACTAAACTACCTTATCAATCCAAGGCATCAAAAACCAACAGCAAGTGCCGCAGAACGACTATTACCAATCAAATGGTGTCCAGGTTCCAACTGCCAAGTTCTCAAATCGACCAAATGGCCACTGCACGGCAAATCGACAGAAGAGATCTCAGTCAAGGACCGGCACCAACTGGATGGTCAGATCAGAAAGAAAGGAAAAACGGCATGGTTGCCAAGACTCAGGTCTCCTCAGGCAGCGATCGCGTCCAAAATGAGATTCCAATCCTTCGTTTCGACCAGTCCTTCGGGCATCCGAGTCGCCGATGAGCCACGCGTTGGAGCGCCAATTTGTAGTAGTGAGCCTCAGCAAGGCCTACCAATGCAAGGGGTTCGCCCTTCTCTGCACAAAGTCCTCAGACGAATAGGATAGAAGTTGCCACAGAAACTTGAATAGAAAACAAAGATTTATTAAACCTCATGAGGTGGAACTACATTCACACAGCACCTTTTGGTAATGCATGAAGTAGCACACTGAATGGAAGGAGCTTGGTCCTTTTATACCCACACAGGGGCTCAAATGAAGGCGGTACAAGTACAAAATGCTGGTTTTAGGTACATATATGGCCATACAGAAAATGCACAGTCAACAAGTGGGAGGAGCTAACAGTGGCTGTTTTTGGCAAACACATCCTGACAGTTACATTCAAGTGGCAGCTGCAAAGACAGCTGCAAGATCAACTGAGCATGTGCGAAGGTGGAAGATGCTAAATATATCTCGTCTCTAGGCAGATTTGAAGAGCAGTTACAGAAAAGTAGGAAAGAGCACATGGTGAACACGAGGTAGCACATGGCATACAAAATGGCTGACAGAAATACAAAATGGATTCCACAAAAGGGGCAAGATAGCGTTTAAATACAGGATGGCTTCTGCTAACGCTAACCCGATCGCTGCCAATTTACACCACCATGTGGGACAATAGGGCAGTCAATGAGGTGATGCTGTTGCACACAAGGTCAAGGTGCCAGGTGTCCTGGGAGATGCGCATGGCCCACTGCCTCTCACTGTCTTTTCCGTAGACGACCCACCTGCCTTGGGGGACTCTCATATGCAGGCCTTGACGATGCATTAGACGCTCCGCCGGATGATTCCTCCTCCTCCCTCCCTGTGCCTGGTGGCAGTCTTCGCCTAGATGTTTCTTGCCTGGTGACAAAGGGAGGGTGCTCCATGTTGTCAGCGATCCGATGGAGTGAGTTGCTTATGTCCCTTTGCACCACCTGGAGCTCATCCAGTTTTGCCTCCATCCATCCTTGGTGTTGTTGTTGACTGGCGTGTTGCTCTGCCTGCAGGTTTTTCATCTCTGTGAGGGTCCCCACTACCTTGCTAATCTTCCTGGTTTTGCGCTGGTATGCCTGCATGATGATGTGTAGTTGAGACATACCGGGCCCTCCAGCTGGCTGGTCAGGCTCTCGCCTCCACCTGGCACCACTGCCACCACCCCTGCCCACACAAGCCTGGCCTGCCCTTGAGGGCACATTGGGTCGACGTGACCCCTTAGGGATGGCAGTGGTGGTGTTGTCTGCCACCTCCTAGGTGCCCAGAGAACCTTGTCCCTCATTGTCAGACTGGCTCAGTTGTTGACTGTGGGCAGGGCTCCGAGATGTCTGCTGGGATGTGGCAGGAATGGTGGTGGTGGTTGGCGCAGATGTTTCTGATCCAGCTGCTGCACAGGTTTGGCCCCAGAGGTGCCAGTTTGGTGAGGGTCATCCAAGGAGTGGTGAGAGGCATCGCTGTAGATGGGATGAGGGTCCTGCGGAGCCTTGGACTGTGATTCATCTCTCCCATTGTTGGGGGTAGATTCCGCACATTGCCCTGTGGGTGTGAGAGTGTCATTTAATGCAACATCCATTTTTCATACACATTGTAGTTGGCACTGTTCAACCTGGTTGTTGTTTATGCTTTGGATTGTACTCAATGTTCACTTGTGGATGGGTATGTTGTGGGGTCAGATTGATCTGTGCTCAAGAGTCATTGACATGTGGGGGCATATTTACAATAACTGGCACAGCCCTGCATATCAGCAGGGATTGGCCAGTCATTGTGCACCACAGCTATTCCAGCATGGATCCAACTCATTTACAATACGGAGCACCATGGGGGAAAAACAGCACAGCTGCGTCACGCATCTGTGCCGTCGAAGTGGCGCATTGCTGGAGTTGCGTCACTGGCCCAACGCAGCTCCAGCAATGCTCTGTGGGGCCCTATATGCACAATGCTGCATCAATCCTTACGCTTGCTTCAAGCATGCACAGGGCTTTGATGCAGCATGTGCTTAAAAGTGAGTGAGTGAGTGAAATCTTGTAGGTTTCACTCAGCCACTTTTGTGAGGCGTTGCTGTGCAGGAACGCCCACCCCCACTTGCACAAGTACACTTACTTCTGGCGCAGGGCTTCAGAACATGACACATCTCCCACATGCGTCACCTTGTAAATACACAGCTCCATGTGGCCACTTTTGTGCAGCCGCTGCATCACAAAGGTGACGCTAGGGCGGCATGGAAGAAGCGCATGGGGCTTGTGAATCTGCACCTTGCATTTTTTGCTTGGATGCTTCTGCAAATCTGTATTGGTTTTGTTATGTTACATGACCATTGTGACAGTGGGGCACTCCATTGCTCGTCCCAGGAGGGTATGTTTGTGTAAGGGGTGTGTGACAGGCCTCGCTGGTAGTTGCAGTCTTATTTGGAACTGGGCCTCCCTCTTGGTGTGGCTGTCCCCCCATGGAGCATGCTGCCATGACAGTGGTTGTGGATTCCTGTCAAATATATCTGACCTTGTTGTCCTGGTGTTTGTGTTTGCCCTGGTCCCAGGGGGGCTTGTGCTGCCTACACCAGGGCCCAGTGTCAGCTATCTTGTCAGTACTTTCCCACTCTCTGTGCATTGAGCATGGTGCATGGGTGTGTACCTGGGCCACATGGGATGAGAGCAATTGGGCATGGGAGTCCGCAGAAATATTTCTAGTGATGAGCAATTGTTTAACTTTATCACCATCCCCCTTGCACCCTTCTCACCACTGCCTTGAACCCATCTCCCCCTCCCCCTTGCACCCTTCTTGCCCTCCCCCTTGTACCCTTCTCCCCCTCCCCCTTGCACCCTTCTCGCCCTCCCCCTTGTACCCTGCTCCACCTCCACCTTGAACCCTTTTCTACCTTGCACTCTTCTCCCCTCTGCCTTGCACCCTTTCCCCTCCCCCTTGCACCCTTCTCCCCCTCCCCTTGAACCCTTCTCCCCTCTGCCTTGCACCCTTCTTGCCCTCCCCCTTGCACCCTTCTCCCCCTCCCCCTTGCACCCTTCTTTCTCTCCTCCTTGTACCCTTCTCCCCCTCCCCCTTGTACCCTGCTCCACCTCCGCCTTGAACCCTTTTCTACCTTGCACCATTCTTCCCTCCGCCTTGCACATTTCTCCCCTACCCCTTGCACCCTTCTCCCCCTCCCCCTTGCACCCTACTCGCCCTCCCCTTTGCACCCTTCTCCTGCTCCCCCTTGCACCCTTATCCCCCTCCCCCTTGCACCCTTCTCCCCATCCCCCTTGCACCCTGCTCCCCCTCCCCCTTGTACCCTGCACCACCTCCGCCTTGCACCCTTCTTGCCCTCCCCCTTGCACACTTCTCCCCCTTGCACCCTGCTCCCCCTCCCCCTTGTACCCTACACCACCTCTGCCTTGCACCCTTCTCGCCCTCCCCCTTGCACCCTTCTCGCCCTCCCCCTTGCACCCTTCTCCCCCTCCCCCTTGCACCCTTCTCCCCCTCCCACTTGCACCCTGCTCCCCCTCCCCCTTGTACCCTGCGCCACCTCCGCCTTGCACCCTTTTCTACCTTGCAACCTTCTCCCCTCTGCCTTGCACCCTTCTCCCCTCCCCCTTGCACCCTTCTCCCCCTCCCCTTGCACCCTGCTCCTCCTCCCCCCTTGTACCCTGTGCCACCTCCGCCTTGCACCCTTTTCTACCTTGCACCATTCTCCCCTCTGCCTTGCACACTTCTCCCCTCTCCCTTGCACCCTTCATCCACTCTGCCTTGCACCCTTCTCGGCCACCCCCTTGCACCCTTCCCACCCAATGGAGGGGGCTGCCACCTGGAACAATGTCACCATTTCAAAAGCATGATGGACTAGGTCCGGCCATGACTGGGCTCACACCAGACGCACTGGTGATCCAGGGGGGGCAAGAACCCCCATTTCCCCCCCCCAGACATCCATGCAATTGGATCTGATTTGGAGTCCCACAATGCATTTTGTGACACACACCCTCCCAACATACCGGACATCCATTTTTGGGTCTGTGCTTCCTGTAGCATGGGACATGGCATGGCCTTGCTTTCTCAATGGGGTATACACATGTTAGTGGCATTAACATTGTTTTTGGATGTAGTTGTGGGTCGGTGGGCACTTGGGGGTTGGTGCAGGCATTTTTTGTACTTGGGGTGTGGATGCCATTACTCCCACCGGCGGTAGCAGGGCCATCATCTTCTCCTCCCAGGGCTGGTACTGTACTGGTCAGCGGGGACCACCACCTCCAGTGTGCTGGCTCTGTTGGTACTCCTCGTCCATCTTCCGCTTGATCATCCTCCGCAGATCGTACCACATTTATTTATTTTATTTATTTATTTATTTTATTTTTAACATTTCTTAAGCGTGAACAATTGCCCGCAGGCGTCTCGGCGCTATACTTTGTATGCTCTCCTGTGCGGTCTTATGAGTATTTAGGGGTTGAAATACCATGTTTTCAGATTCTTTCTAAAGGACATAAGATTTGGGCTGGATCTTATGGATTGCGGGAGTGTGTTCCATAATTTTGGGGCGGCAACCAGGAAACGTCTGTCTCCCCAGTTGACCAGCTTAGTCCGTGGCACTACCAAATCGTTCATTTTAGCTGAACGGAGTGTCCGAGAAGGAATGTATGGAACAAGATGGTCTCTCAGGAATTGAGGTGCTTGGTGATGTAGCGATTTGTACACAATGCACAGTGTTTTGAATTTAATTCTGTTCCTGATAGGGAGCCAGTGAAAATTTCTTAAGGTCTCAGTTATAGGCTTAAATTTGGGAATATCTGCGAGAAGTCTGGCGGCTGCATTTTGGACTGTCTGCATTTTCTTGATAACCCTAGCTTGGGCATTGGCAAATAAGCCATTGCAGTAGTCTAATGCCGACAGGACAAGAGCGCTGACCAATGTCTTGCCTACATTTTTGGGAAGAAAGGGAAGAATCTTCCTGATCAAGCGCAGTTTGTAAAACGCTGTGGTGGCTGTCTGACTAGCATGGGCGATGAAGTTTAAATTGTCATCGAAGATGACGCCCAAATTTCTCACCTTCGTGGCAGGTTTAGGCAAGGCTCCGAAGGATGATGGCCACCATATTGGAGACCAGTTAGGACTGAGATGGCCAAAGGTTACCACCTCAGTTTTATCGGAGTTCAGTTTTAAACAGTTTGCTGCCATCCATTGTCCAATGGCCAGCATACCTGTTTTAAAACTCTCCGCTACTGTTTCCCCATCGTTTCTGATGGCCAGAATCAGCTGGGTGTCATCCGCATATGAGGTAAGGTTCATCCCATGCGCTTTGATGGTTTTAGCGAGGTCCAACACATAGATGTTGAAAAGTGTCGGACTAAGGGATGAACCTTGAGGTACCCCACATGGCAGTGACAACTCTGCAGACTCGAATTGTCCCAGGATGACTGCCTGGGATCTATCCGTCAGAAAAGATGCCAGTAGTTTTTTTGCCAGGCCTTGCACGCCCATCTTTTCGACACGGTCGACTAAGATCTTGTGGTCGACCGTGTCGAAGGCGGCCGATAAATCTAGAAGCACCAATAGTGCAGCACCACCTTGGTCTCTGATAAATCGGATGTCGTCCGCCCCTTTGATGAGCGCTGTTTCAGTTCCATGAAACTTGCGGAATCCAAATTGTGTTTCATCGAGCAGATGGTGTTGCTCGATGAATTCCGCAAGTTGGGTATTCATGGCTTTCTCAGCTATTTTGGCAAGAAACGGGAGGTTGGCTATAGGCCTATAATTTTTCAATTCAGTTTTATCTAGGCCGGGTTTTTTCAAAAGTGGCTTTAATAAAGTCTTTTTTAAGGGATTAGGGAAAATGCCTGTACGGAACATTAGATTGCATATTTGGGTTATAACAGGAATCACGGTATCCATTAGTGAATGGAGGGTATTCAGGGGGCAGGGATCCAATGCAGATCCAGACTTAATGGTTTTGATGATATCCTGGATTTGGTTTTCTGTGATTTCTGCAAAGTGAGACAAGTTATTGCTTATGAGTGGAGTAGTTATATTTTCAGTACTTTGATTATCACCAGAATTGAATGCCGAGAAAATATCATTCACTTTGGTGAAAAAGAAAGATGCCAATGAGTCACAAAAGCTTTGTGAGCAAGGAGGGTTCAGGTCAGGAACGCATCCCGCCAGCTGTTTGGTTATTTCGTAGAGCTTTTTGTTAGAGTTTTTAGCACTTTCAATTTGCTCACTGTAGTACTTTTTTTTGGCCTCTGTGATCAGGAGTTTATATTGAGTTAGAAGTTCCTTATACGTCTTTCTACTTTCGTTGTCATAGTTTTTCCTCCAATGTCTTTCTTTATTTCTGCATTGCTGTTTGAATTTTCTGAGCTCCTCTGTGTACCAAGGAGCTGAAGGGGAACTTCTATTTGTAGACATCCTTTTTACTGGCACTAGTTTATTGGCAGCCTGATCTAGCCATGCTTGGTATTGCTCAGTTGCAGTTTCTGGGTCATTGGACAGAGTGGGTTTTGAGATGTCTAATGCGTCCTTAAGGTTAGGAATGTTGATATCTTTCCATACTTTAAACGATTCCTGTTTGGGGTCAGGCGTTGTAATGGTAAAAGATTTGTTAATTTTTATCGTGGCCTGTACCAAGTAGTGGTCAGTCCAAGTCATAGGCAGGACGTCGGTTACCAACAGATTCTCTAGATTGGTGAATATTCCATCTAGAGTGTGTCCTGCGTTGTGGGTCGGTCCCTTCACCAGCTGTGATAAACCGAATACCTCCATTTCGGACTGTAGGGACATGGTGTCTTTATCTTCACTACAGTCAAGATGGAAATTGAAGTCTCCTAGGAGTGTTATGGATTTATCATTTGCTGAGGCTTCTAAGATAGTGGCGATTTCTATAAGAAATCCCGACCGAATTTCTGGTCGTCTGTATAGTAGTATGCCTCTAAAGTTATAGGAGGGGGACAGATAAATGTCAAATTGAAACGCCTCGCATGCTGTGGAGGGAATTGCCGTGATTCGGATTTTAAGAGTTTCACGGGCAATTATGGCTATCCCACCTCCTCTTTTGCCAGTTCTATCTTGCCTGTAGGATTTAAATCCTTTTGGTACGGCTATGACAAGATCTGGATCCGATGCTTTATCCAACCAGGTCTCTGTCAGGAACATTATATCGATGTTCCTGTCTAGAAGTACATCTGCAAATTCTTGCCTGTGTTTGGCCAGAGAACGGACATTAATGAGGGCTATTATAACATTTTGTATTGTCTGATTTGGGTTGTCACTTCCCACCGGTTTGTTTAATAGGGGAATGAACGCTTGACAGTGCTTGCAGTTTAATATAGTCGTAGACGATATAGAGTCTGGGCTATATCTAGTGCATCCTTCCTTGATTTGAGGGTGAAGGTCCGTTAGCACGGAATGAGAGTATGGTGGTAGGCGGGCGTATTGGGTAGGGCCAGGGGTTGTGGCCCTAGGCCCGTGTCCGGCGCGGACGGGCGCAGACGGGCTTGGCTTTGGCGCACCTTCGGCGCGCCGCCGGCGCGCCCGCTGCGCCCGCCCGCTGCGCGGACGGGAAAACATCGTCATTTTATCCCGTGTGAGGCGGGTGGAAAGCGTCCAACTACTGGACCGCAACCCGAAATGTTCGCCCAAGATGGCGCCCGTTCAGTCCTGCCGGCGTCAGCCCCAAGCTCGGCTGTACCGGTCAGGAAGTGGACGAGGTGCCTCGGTGCAGCTTAAATCTTGCACCGAGTGTTCTACTATTCAGGCAGAGGTAAAAACGACCTGTTAAAATATTTATACAATTTTTAAAAAATGAATGCTGCCACACGTAATCAGAATAATTCTTGCACAAAAAAGGGAAAGAGGGAAAAGAACCCCCGGCTTTCCGCCTCAGGGGAGAGCACACGCAATCTGAGCCCTACCTGAGCTGCAAGCTTAAGTAACGTGGGCGGGCGAGAAGCGTCCAACTACTGGACCGCAACCCGAAATGTTCGCCCAAGATGGTGCCCGTTCAGTCCTGCCGGCGTCAGCCCCAAGCTCTGCTGTACCGGTCAGGAAGTGGACGAGGTGCCTCGGTGCAGCTTAAATCTTGCACCGAGTGTTCTACTATTCAGGCAGAGGTAAAAACGACCTGTTAAAATATTTATACAATTTTTAAAAAATGAATGCTGCCACACGTAATCAGAATAATTCTTGCACAAAAAAGGGAAAGAGGGAAAAGAACCCCCGGCTTTCCGCCTCAGGGGAGAGCACACGCATGGCCTGACAATCGTTCCTTGTGCGTCTGATGGGTGCAACAACATTCACCCATTTGACTATCCTGTGGCTCGACTCTGATGGATTCATCTACAAGGATCTCCATCTCCTCCTTTGTGAACTTCGGATTCTTCTTTGCGGAAATGGTGTAGGGTCACGGTGTGTATGGATGTGGGTGTGTGGCTCTGAATGTGAAGGGGAGTGTGGATCAGAATGTTATTGGGGGGTTATGTGTGAAGGTGGATATGTGCAGTTTGTGGTGTGCTCTCAGTGTGTCTTGCTAATTGTCTTGCTAATTGTGTCTGTTGCAAAGGATCATGGTTTGTGTGTGTGGGCCCTTTTTATTGGTCCATTTGTGGGTGTGGCTTAGTTTGAATTTTTGGTGGGTGTGGTATAAAGGGTGTTTCTGAGTTAGCCCCTCTCTTTGCCTGTTTAGATCTGGCCAGGACATTCATTTCCAAGGTTTGTACACTGGTGACGTGTTTTGGTGTGTTTTGCGAGTCGTTTTCACCCTCTTTGTGCTGCTTTACAGTGTCCGCGTGGTTCAGTATGGCTCGTTTACTTGTATTTTCTTCTGTGGTATGAGTCGTTTTCTACATCCTTGTGCTGTTTCACGGGGTTCGCGTGCGCTTCGTTCAGGGGGTGTTCGTATCGTATTAGATTTTGTGGGACGCTCATACGCGATGTTTTTACAGGGTTCGCGTCCGATTCGTTCAGGGGGGCTTCATCTCGTATTTGATATTGTGGCTGGCTCATACGCGAAGTTTTCCACACGAATTGCAGCTCATGCGCAACGTTTTTTCGTACAAATCGCATTCTGATTCCTTGGTCTGGATGGTACTCGTCGGGTCAAACAGCATGTTTACGATTCATACGATTCTCTTTTAGGGTCCGTTTCGTACGTTTTTCCCTTGTTTATCATATTTGTACGTATTTTTTACCTATGGATCGTCCTACGCGATTCGGACGGATTAGTACAATTCGTACAGAAACGGCTACGAATACGATTAGTTGTTCGGATTTGTTTCCCGAATCGGAATCGACCCCTTAATGTTTATTTATGTTATCATTTCATGTGTATAGATGAATTTGTGATTTTATAATATTTTTAATTATTTATAAGTTTTTAAAATAATTATTAAAACTGATTATTAAGTAAGTATATATTATATATTATATGTATATGTTTGATTATTTTTTTAATTAAATTATGTATATTACTTTTTAATTTTAAATATTATAAAATATTTGTGAATATGTTTATTATATTTTTAAGTATTATTTAATTTACTTTACATATTTGTTTTAATTTTAAAAAACTATATTTTTCTAAAAACAATATTTTTGACATCAATATTTTTTTCCGATAATTTTTTACTTACCATGTTGTAGATAGGATGTCGATATTGTTGACATCAATATTTTTGCTCCGATAGTTTTGTATCTCGCTATTCTGTCTTTCAATATTTTGTCAGACATTTGTTTCCGAAGTCAGGAAACTATCGAGGTTAAGTGCAACAAACACCTCAAAGGGAGTCTCCCTCCGTTTGGGACAGTTCATATCACCCCCTCCCCGCCCCCTATAGGGCATCCTTCACAGGTCCAGGCCTGGAGACACAAGGAGACCACTTCCGTCTATACAGAGACTCTAGTGAAATCATGATTACAATTTTTGATTTGGTGTGCTGTGTGCATGGTGCGGACGGCCAGGCCGGCAGGTCGCACTTAAAGTAGGAGAACTGAACTAAGCTAATGTAGCAGGCCGGCTGCCTGCTTTGTTTGTTCTCCTACTTTAATCACGGCCTAGACATGGGTTGGACTGATTTTTGAATTTGTGATCATATTTATTTGTTGAGTGACATTGAATAAATAATATTATCAGCCATCCAGTATAAAAATAATATACTTTATATATTTAAATCTGTCAATAAATATTTAAAAATATATATTTGATAACTATTTGTGAATTTTTGTTCTCCCAATCCTGGTTGGTCCATTTACCACCACAGTATATATGTATCGTTGGTGTTATATGTTAATGTGTCTAGGTCCATATGTAATTGTTCCTCCTAAATATATTTTTACAATTGCTTGACTTACCCCGATTTAGGATAAATAGTTAAGGGCACCTCTCTTTTTTTACATTCATTGTTCTCCTACTTTAATCACGGCCTAGGCATGGGTTGGATTAATATTAGTGATCAGCAATTGCTGTAACTTTGAGGGATTGGGCATGGAATCTGTAGGCTGCACCAAGCTATTTTTGCTCTTGGTTTGAGAAACTATTCAGTGAGAGGCAGACACACTTTATTGTTGTAAATCACTGGCAGAGCCAGAAAGGTCATCATTGCAGTACAACTGTACACGGCAGTGCATCCTGCAAACCTGACCCCATGGTGTCCATTGAAATTGCCATATCATGTGCCTTAGTGATAACCCCTAACTGTGAAATCTACTTATTTTTTACTAAAAACCCAGTTGTGTTTAAACCTTGGAGGTAATCGTATGATCACACATTTGTTTGCACTTTGAGGAGCAAAGGAAAGTGAGGCTGACAAACGTGATGTAAAAAAAGTTGTCTCTTCCTTTGGATCTGCTGCAGTTTACAGCAAGTTTTGAAATGCTGACTCGGAGGCGCCCAAGTTTGGTCCAGGAAGGCTGGAACCTTGGCTAGTGTTGGGATAAGCAGACTGTGTAAAGTGTTCCATTTCAGACTTGGTGGATGTGCATTTATCTCAAGTCCATAACCTAAAAATGTCTCTATGACTACGGACCTTTTGGTTTAAGTGTAGCTTGCTGTCAATATTGAAACATACAGGTAGCAGAGTGGTGCTCTGTCTGGCATGCATGTTGCCCCGTAGGTGGCTGAAGCGGAGCCAGTCGGGGGTGGAGAGCCTACTTGTGTGTGGCTAGCAGGGACTTTGTTGGTTCGAGCCGATCATGCAGAGAATGAGAAGGCTACTGTGATTGCTGCCATGCCTCTCGGGACTGCAGGGAGGAGGGGGGGGGGGGCGGCCAGGGCAGCCCTCCTTTTAAATGTGCCTTTTTAGAGAGTGGCTGCCTGACTGTATATCCAGCAGGTACAAGCAAAACTCTTTAAGAAGGGGGGGTCCCGCTATTACCACATTGCCACAAATTAATCTCCGAAATGCCTTGCACAAGTGTAGTAACGCAAGATCTGGGCTTGGGGCGTGTGCTCGCCGTTGTGTTCAACCAAGACTTCTTTGTGATGCAGACGTGACCTCAATTTCCTATTATCACAGGTGCTTTACATTTCCTATTAAAGGTGGCTTCAAGCTTCAGCGAGGCCCACTGGATATACCCATCGCACAATAACGCACTAGCCGGAGTTTGTGAGCCCAGAGTTGTGCCGATTCCAGTGTATAAAACATCTGTATGGTCTAGAGAGCCTTATTCGTATTTATAGCAGCTACATATTTCCTCATCACATGAATGCATTTTTAATGCCGGCGTTCCTGAAATATTCAAAACCTAAAACACAAAAAAGAACTATGTTTTGGAAGGCCCACCTCTTATATTTTGTAGCACTGTCCCTGGACAGCATGAAAAAATCTCATCATCCGTTTATTTTGATTGCAAGTTTCATCTACATTCAGAGGGAGAAACCAGAAAAAGGCAAGGACAAAAGGGTCAGAGACAAAGAGAAGGGACAGAAAGTGAAACAAAAAGTGAAAATCAAGTTGGAAGAGAGATGAAAGGAAGAAGAAAAGACAAATGCGGACAGAAAAGGGAACAGTATGATCTCTCTCTCTCTGTCCATTTATCTCTCTCTATCTCTTTCTCTCCCTCTCTCTCTATCTCTCTCACTCCTATCTCTCCTTCCATCTTTCCCACTCTTTCTCTCTGGCGCCCCTTCTCTTTCGCCCTCCTTCTCTCTCCCTCCCACTCTTTCTTTCTCTCGCCCCTCTCTTTCCCTTTCTCTCTCTCCCACTCTTGCTCCCTCCCTCTCCCCCTCTCTCTTCTCTCTATCCCTCTCTATTTATCTATCCTTCTCTCTCGCTCCCTCACGCGCTCTATTTATCCCTCTCAATATCTCTCCATACCTAACTCTCTCTCGCTCTCTCACTCTCTCCCCCTCTCTCTCCCTCCCTCTATCTCCCCTCTCTCACTCTCCATTCCCATATCTCTCTCGGTTCCTCGCTCACTCTCTATCCTTTTCTCTCTCTCCCTCTCTCTATCCCTCCCTCTCTCTCTTTTCCATCCCTGAATTTCTCTCCCCCCTCTCTCTGTCCCTTTCCCTCTCTCTCCCCCTCCCTCTCTCTATCCCCCTCTCTCTATCTCTCCTCTCTCTCCCTCTACCCCCCTCGCTCTCTCTCATCCCTCTATCTACCACTCCCTCTCTCTCTTTCCATCCCTCTCCACATCTTTCTCTCATTCCTCTCCTTCCTCTATCTCTTATTCTCTTCCTCTTTTACTCCCTCTTCTTCCCCCTTTGTCTTCTTCTGTCTCCCTCTCTCTCTCTCCCCCTTCCTCTCCCACTCTCTCTCCTCCCCACGTAAAAACATAGCCAGACCTATTGCCGCAGTCAGTGCTTGTTCATGCTCCCAGCGTTTCTATACAATATTTTTTGTCAGTGAATGCATTATGCAGACGTCTTCATTTGTTTTTCATGAGTGTTCAAGACCTCTTGGCGGATCCACCTGGGGGTTGGGGAAGAGGGGGCAGGGAGCCTCATCACTATTCAGAACATGTGTACCCAGAACAACTGATCTTGCACAAACTGCTGAAATTCAGAGGAATAATTGTAATCATTATTAAGAGTTACACTGCATGGATGTGATGTTTCCATAGTTTCTAGCCTCTGTACCCTACGTGCTAGTTATCAGATGCTTATGTGTGACATTTCCACAGTTCCTGCCCTCAGTGCCTAGGTGCTTATGAGTGACATTTCCCCAGTGTCTGGCCTCGGTGGCCTGTGTGACATCACATCTCAGTGCTTAGTTTGTGACAACGTGAGTGACAATTTATTGAAAATACAAAAAAGAATATCAGAATGTAGTTTTTATGCTGTTATGACGTTGAAACAGTGTTAAAAAAAGCCTAAAACGCATAGCACTTTTAGTTGAAAAGACAAGAGTGGCCCGAAGGGTCTTGTGATCATCACTGTACAGCCCCTTGTAGAGTCCTGGGCAGCATTGTATGCAATTTCACTCTTTTTTACACCTACCCAGGGAGTCTGTAGGTTGTAATTTCACCCTGTCTGGACTGTGCGATCTCTGAGCATGTCCTAGGGAGTGGTCTCTTGATTCTCTTCTTCACTTGTCATCTTATTCTGTTTCACACCATGCCTCAGTCAGACTCTGTTCAATGACACAGTTTCTCCTTCTGTTGCGATTTTAGCTTCTATAGAGTTTTTCTTAGTATGTCCTGTGAAACACTCTCTTGAAGAGTTATGATCACTTAACATAATGCAGTCTGCTCGTGAAACATGATCCCGCACTATAGTATGCTATTTCTTAAACTGAACTGGAGAGAAGCCTCTTACTCTGTCTTGGACACCACCACTCCTATCCTTTACCACATTATAGCTTCCTGAATCTGTAGGATTCCCTGTTTAGGAAATAAAATTGTGCAAAGCATGCTCTACGCACATGACATGACACAACAGTTTCTGTATACCATATAACCAAGCCCCATGCATTAGGTGTGTGATGTCTTGTTTTCAAATTTGTTATCAGTTTGCATCCACCTTAAAATCCCTCTTGTCTATCATTTTAGATTTAAACTATGGATATGAAGGGTGCTGGGAAGAGAAAATCACACACGAAAGGAGGAGCTGAGAAAGAACTTGAAAAAAAGAAAAAAATGCAAGAGAAAGAAGCAAGCCACTACCAAAAAGTGACTGATAGTTTTACTCCCTCAGAAATTGATTTCTTTCGACGGCGGCAGCACGTCCACCAGCCACAGTACTGAAGGTGCAAAACAAACTGCTGCGGGCCAAATACCTGAAATAGGCAGTGAAGGTACTGTAACTGAGGCAGCTCCCAAGTGTATGGAAGATTACATTGAATTAGAAAGTGATGTAGATTCAGAAGAGAAGTGTGAAGAGGACCCTGTAGTTGAGAAATCAACATGTGCTGATGTAATTTTAACTCATGCAGCTTTTGGAAAGAGGAAAGTGCACAAGAAAGGAGGAGCTGAGAAAGAACGTGAAAAGAAGAAAATGCAAGAGAAAGTAGCAAGCTACTACAAAAAAGTGACTGATATGTTTACTCCCAAAAAAGATTTGATTTCTTTCGAAGGCGGCAGCACGTCTACCAGCCTCAGTACTGAAGGTGCTGAACAAACTGCTGAAGGTGAAAGAATTGAAATAAGCAGTACAGGCACTGTAACTCAGGCCACTTCCAAGTACTTAGAAGATTACATTGAATTAGAAAGTAATGTAGATTCCGAAGAGAAGTGTGAAGAGGACCATGTAGTTGAGAAATCAGCATGTGCTGATGTGACTTTAACTCATGCAGCTCTAGGAAAGAGGAAAGTGCAAAAGAAAGGAGGAGCTGAGAAATAAAGTGAAAAGAAGAAAAAAATGCAAGAGAAAGAAGCAAGCCGCTACAAAAAAGTGACTGATATTTTTACTACCAAAAAAGATTTGGTTTCTTTAGAAGGTGCCATCATGTCTACCAGCTTCCGAAGTGAAGCTGTTGAACAAACTGCTGAAGGCCAAAGGACTGAAATGAGTAGTGATTCCACAGTAAAGGAGGCAGCTCCCAAGTGTTCAGAAGGTGACATTGAAATAGAAAGAGGGGAAGATCCCAAAGAGAAGTGTCAAGAAGACCCCATAGTTGAGAAATCAACATATGCTGATGTGACTTTGATTGATCCAGCAGAGGACCAATGGTTTTTGAGACCAACATCTGAAAATTTGAATGCCTTTTTTAAGTTTCATCCCTGCCAACCTGTTGGTCTATATTGGAATGCTAAAAGATTATATCAGCAAAAAATGGGAAACCAAGGAAGTGGTTGACTTATTCACACAAAGCCAAAACATTTTTCTGTGTGGAATGTCTAGCTTTTAGCAAACAGACAGATAGAAGTGCTTTCATTGATGGCTGTTCCGATGAAAGGCATATGTATCAAAGAATCGATGAGCACGAACACAGCATCCTTCATCACAGTACTTCAGAATCCTTCATGATGCAAACAAGAAACATAGATATATGTAGCCATCTTTTTAAAAAGCACACAACTGCAAAACAAGAGGAAATCAAGCGAAAACATGCCATTTTTGAAAGAGTAGTGGAAACAATAAAACTGATTTGCAAAAGAGGCCTGAGCTATCGAGCAACTACAGAAGCTAGATACACCTTAGAAGATGAAACATTGGATCATGGACATTTTTGGGAACTTCTTCAGTATCTAAAAAATTTGATCCATTATTGAAAAGCCATTTTGAGGATGTCATTAAAAAGAGTAAAAAACATCATGAGGTTGCAAAGAGTGGTAAAGGGCGTGGCAGTTTAGTTACCCTGATTTCAAAAACAACTGTAAACTTTCTCATAGATATTATTTCCTCATTAATAAAAGAGGGTGTTGCTGAAGAAATCAGGGAAGCAGAAATGTTCTCAATACAGCTGGATACAACACAGGACATAAATGTTGTGAACCAGAGCTCTATTATAGTCAGATATGTGACTGATGTTGTCCACAAACGTCTTGTGTCTGTTGTTAATTTCACAATGACAACTGGAAAGGCATTGTGTGAGCTAGTTTGCACTGCACTTGAATCCATGAACATTAGTGTTGCAAATTGTGTTGGTAACTCAACAAATGGAGCCTCCAATATGCAAGGACAGTGTAATGGGTTCACAGCATGGCTGAGTAAAAAAGCACCTGATAAGATTCATGTGTGGTGCTATGCGCATGTACTTAACCTTGTTATAACTGATGTCACTAAAACCTCTGTATCTGCTGTATCTGCAGTATCACTGTTTGGGCTGTTAAATTCTTGAGCCGTATTTCTCAAAGATTCATACCTTCGAATGAAGGTGTGGCGAGACAAAAGTATTGAAGCATGGTTTCGGTCCATCTCTAATATTGAAGAAACAAGATGGTGGGCCAAAGATGTAGCACTCCAAATCTTTGGTCTATATAATGACCCAATCAAATCTGTGTACATTGAGGTTCTTCAAACTACGGAAGAGATATCCACAGCAGATAACTTCAATGATGAGATCAGATACAAAGCCATTTAATTTCAAACGTCACTAGTTACATTTGAGACCATTTTGACTGCACAGATGTATCTGTTTATTTTTCAAAATACCACTCCTTTATTGCTGTACTTGCAAACACAAGGTCTTGACGTACTGCAGGCATATCGAATGGTGTCTAAAACCATTGACTCCCTACAGCAACAGGGTCAGGATTTCAGCAGCATAATGGATGCTACAAATACATTCATCAAATGGGCAAAAGAAAAATTGGTTCAGTTTTATAACGGAATTTTGATTCAAGTTGACTTTCCAGAGGTTAAAGTATGCAGGAAGAAGATGATGTCTGGCGAAACTGCGACTGATGAACCCATCAGGTCAGCTACTGATAAATACAAGATAGAAGTTTATAATGCTGCAATGGACAAAGTAGTTACCAGCCTGCAAAGTCGATTCACAACTCATGGCCAGTTGTTTGCAGATTTGGCATGCCTGGACCCCAGAAACTGTAGAGACATCCTCCAGAACTTTCCACAAAATGCTCTTCAATGACTAAGTGGCTGGTTAACTAGATTAGATCCGGAAGCATTTGTTGAAAAACTGCAGCATGAGTTGCTTGTTTTTGCATCTAAGTGGAGCAGACTGAAACTCAGTATTGAGGAAGAGTACAGTATCATCCAAGAAGTTGGAGATGAGCAAGACACCCATTATCTCTACTTTGATGATGATATTGTACAGTACTCTAATTTTGTGCAAAAAAAGTATAAGTGTAAGACTTTCAAGGACTGTATTGATTGCTGCTATAGTTTTATTGTGGAAACAGAACAGAGGCAGCACCAAGGATGAAGTAGCCAGGACCATGTAGTATCAAAAATAAATTCTTTTATTTTCTCATTTATAGGACAGCCAACGCGTTTCGCTCCCCAACCATGGGAGCTTCGTCAGGGCGAGAGTATTGGTCAGAACTTGAAGCGACGAAAATGACGTCAATGGAATCGTTTGATCCGAACAGTACAGATGCCTATGTCAAAATTCCTATATCCGGATAATATTTTAGCCACGTCAAGGGTTTATACGTAAAAGACAAAATTTAGTCCAAGAAGGTGATGTTCCAAAGATTAGTGTAAAATTTCTGGCATCCAAAGAACAGTACATGCGCAGACCATAATAAGCTGCCACCAAAATTGCTGAAGAGCCTCCTTTCAGTGCGGTGTCCCCATGACGGATTCGATCGGCTGGATCTGTACTGTTCTTTGGATGCCAGAAATTTTACACTAATCTTTGGAACATCACCTTCTTGGACTAAATTTTGTCTTTTACGTATAAACCCTTGACGTGGCTAAAATATTATCCGGATATCGGAATTTTGACATAGGCATCTGTACTGTTCGGATCAAACGATTCCATTGACGTCATTTTCGTCGCTTCAAGTTCTGACCAATACTCTCGCCCTGACGAAGCTCCCATGGTTGGGGAGCGAAACGCGTTGGCTGTCCTATAAATGAGAAAATAAAAGAATTTATTTTTGATACTACATGGTCCTGGCTACTTCATCCTTGGTGCTGCCTCTGTTCTGTTTCTTAAATCTTTGTCTGGATTTCCAGTAGGACCAAACCGCAGCAGGTCCTGGAGGTTATCAGCACAACACCAAATTGGACACTAGAGGGACATCGGAAAATAGAGGTGCTGGCTGCAAGATCCGCTGTGGAACTTTTTTCTTTGGTTTTATAGTTTTATTGTGTTATAACCTGTACAGTAAAGTCTACTCTTCTCACTTTAATGCCTATAAGTTGGCATTGACTCTTTCCTCCTATCAGGTGGCTTGTGAAAGATCTTTTTCTAAGATCAAGTACATCTTGAATAGGCTGCATAATTTTCTCTCTCAGTCACATTTGGAAGCCTTTATGCTTATGTCTGTCGAAAAAGATGCTTTAATGCGAATAAGCAATGAGAAAATCATTGATCTTTTTGCCTCCAACAGCAAATTGATGCAAGGGATGTTAACACTTTAAAATGTGAGCTCAAGTTACCACTTTTCTAAGCTGAGCACTTCTAATAAAATATTTTCTTTGATGTTTGGGCTCTGGACATGAAAAGCATTTGACTTTTGCACGTTACCGTCAACATTTAGAGGGCCATTTATAAATATCAAACAATGCAGTGCAATACCCAGAGTTGACCTCCTTGTGTTGGCTCTCTTTGAGCTTGCTTTGCACCATGCACACACCTTTGTACCATAGTGAAAGGCTACGAGCATTATGTCTAGCATAGGATTTGCATTGAAACAACAAGTAATATCCATCTACTACAAAATCCTATGCTTAGGAAAACTTTAAAATGTTTACTGAACTGTATTTATGCTGTACTTTAGAGCATACATACATTCTTGGAAAACCTCAAGAAGGTGTCAGCTTTTGTCTTAAATCCAGGTCTACTTTTGTTGGTAGATAGGGCTTTACATCAAAACCCATGGGTGGTTGGTTGGGGACTTGCTCCGATATCTCATCAGTGAAACACCTTCTTGACACAAATTAAAGCAAAGTGCAATTGAATATAACACTTGCTTGAGAAGAAGTAAGTTATTATGTTTTATAGTATATGATATCATATTAAGGATTTGCTACTACAGGCAGGTCATGTTAGCTGTGTACAATGTCAATATGCCCACAATCATAATGTTGTGCACTGTTGCACTTTACATAAGATGCTTTATTTTAGCACTGTTTACAAAACTCAGGATATAAAAATCATTTCATGTTTGCACATTGTCTTGTACACTTTTTACTCTGAACTTTTGCACAACTGTTTGAAGTTTAGTGCGTTTTTAAATGTCTTTATGCTATTTTATATAAAGAATACATTGGTTATATTTAAATTCATGTTTCATGCTCGACATTTAATTTTTAAGTGTTCTTTTTAGGAATGTCTGTGATTTATGACTGGGTATCCTGGTGCTCTATAAGGTAATCATTTACTATGCTTTAAAAGTTTATACAAAATCTCATATGTCATGAAAAATGTGTTGAATAATGCTTTGTTTTGGCCTTTCTGTCTCCCAAATTTTCTTGGGGGGGGGGGGAGAAGTTTAACTTCCCAAACTCCCCCTAGTAGTGGTTGCTCACTGCCCTTCCTTGCTACACACCATGTGGGGGCTGGTCTTACTTTTACTTTGTTCTCTCTGATTCACTACTTGTGTCTATTTTTGGTGCTCTCTGAAAGAATGCCTATGGGTACATATGACTGGGTGGGTAACCTGATGTTCTTTAAGTTCATCATTCATTATTTACTATGTTTTGAAAGTTGATACAATTTGAATATGTAATGAAAAAAGTGCTGTAAAATTCACCATTTTAGTCTGTCGTTTTCCAAAATTTTCTTGGGGGAGAACTCCCCCAAACCCCCCTAGTGGCGGTTGGGCTGGCTCGCAGCGCTCGCTTGCTACGTGCCGAACGGGGCCTGGTCTGGCAAAATTTGCCAGGGCAGCTTTCAGTTTCCAGTCCAGCCCTGCCATTGCTCTGGAGCAAGAGTGTCTCAACGCTACGACTGGCAAGTTGAGAATGTTCTGATGAAGACAAATGTTTACCAACATGCAAATAGGATTTACACATACATTTTACACTAAATCTTTTGCTGACCTTTTTGTGCTTTGTGGAGAACAGCTGTATTTGCTGGATGAACCCTTTAGTTATCAGACGTTTACCTTTTCTTTCTGTATTTTTATTAAAGTGTTCTTACTGTAATTTGCAATATCTTTTGTGATCTAATCGCATACTGGCTGAGCAACGCTGTTTTCAAGTGCACATTCTATGTTGCTCTCCTCAACATGTGGATGAAAGATATGCTTGGATTTAATCTTTTTCAAAATTTTCACAGGGAAGGGGAGCCTCCTATCAAAACTTTGCATGGGAGGAAGGCTCCCTTGCTGAAATTCAGATAGGGTATTACCTCTGACTATTAACAGTGCCAGTTGAGGATGTGGGTGGAGCCAATAGAGTAAGTGGGTGGAGCTGGGGAAAATTAGGTGTGGCCTCCGACAAACATTTGAGCACCTGGACTTCATATTTTACAAATTAAGCACTGCCCGACCAAGATCACAGTTCAGCGACTCCATCGCCGACTTCGTCAGCACACACGCCTTCGCATCCATGGATTACATCCTCCTCTGGGACTTGAACTTTCACATTGGGAAGAACGACTCCAACTCTTCCACCCTGAATGACAACCTCGCCAACCTTGGACTCAGACAACTCATCACAACCACCACCCACTCCGCCTGCCACACGCTGGACCCCATCTTCTTAGCAAGCCCCCACGTCTTCTTCAACCATACCACTGAACCCCACTGGACTGACCACCGCTGCATCCACTTCATCTTCCGGAAAACCACCACACACCACCGCACCCAGCAGATGCCTCGCCGCCACTGGAGCAAAGTCACCTAAGACCAGCTAACCACCACCCTCGCCCGAAGCCCACCCGCAGACCTGACTGACCGACCCCGATGCCGCAGCCCGCAACCTCAGACAGTAGATCAACGACTACGCCAACACCCTTTCCCCACTCAAGAAACCCTCCAACAGCCACACCCGAAAAAAACGAGCTGGTTCCCCGAAGAGCTCCAGGCCTCCAAACAAACCTGCTGAAAGCTAGAGAAGACTTGGATCCATGAACAAACACCAGAAAGCTATGCAGCCCACAAGAACGCCACCCGCAGACACCACAACCTCATCAGATCCGCCAAAAGGACCTCCTTCAAAGACCGCCTAGACAACAACACACAGAACAGCAAAGAGCTCTTCAACTTCATGAAGGAACTCTTCAACCCCAGCTCCAACACCAAGGACATCCCACCCTCTCGAGACCTGTGCAATTCGCTGGGCACCTTCTTCCACCGCAAGATTGCAGACATCCATGACAGCTTCAACATCGCGACCCCCCCAGCAACCACCAAGACCTCCACCCCCACGACCACCACCCGCAACAACCAACTGATCTCCTGGACCAACATCTACAATGATGACATCCTCAAGATCATGAGCTCCGTCCACTCCGGATCCCCTTCAGACCCATGCCCACACCCCATCTTCAACAAAGCCAGCACCACCATCGCAACCCATCTTCAGAAAGCCATCAACATATCCTTCGAGACAGCAACCTTTCCGGAGAGCTGGAAGCATGCCGAGATCAACGCCTTACTCAAGAAACCCAAGGCGTACCCCATGGACCTCAAGAACTTCCAACTCATCTCCCTGGTCCTGTTCGCGGCGAAAGTCATTAAGAAGGCCGTCAACAAACAACTGACCAGATTTCTCGAGGAGAACAGCATCATGGACACGTCCCAGTCCGGGTTCTGCAGCAACCACAGCATCAAAAACTGCCCTCATCGCCACCACGACAGCATCAGGACCCTGCTAGACAACGGAGAAACCGCGCCCCTCATCCTCCTGGACCTGTCAGCCGCCTTCGACACGGTCTGCCACCGCAAACTATGAACCCACCTCCATGATGCCGGGATCCAAGAGAAGGCCTTGGACTGGACCACTTCCTTCCTCTCCAGCAGAACATAGAGCGTCCGCCTTCCCCCCTTCTGCTCCGAATCCATCAAGATCACCGAGGCGTACCTCAGGTCTCATCCCTCAGCCCAACGCTGTTCAATATCTTCATGGCGCCGCTCGCCCACATCGCCCGACTGCACGACTTCAACATCATTTCGTACGCCGATGACACCCAGCTGACGCACGCAACCTAGGGGTCATCCTCGACTCCACCCTCTTTATGACGAAGCAGGTCAACGCAGTCTCTTCCTCCTTCTTCAACACCCTCCACATGCTCAGCAGGAACTACAAGTGTATCTCTATCAAAACGAGAAGGACGGTCACCCAGGCCCTCATCAGCAGCAGAGTGGACTACGGAAACGCCCTCTACGCAGGAGAGTCGGCCAAACTCCTGAAGCAGCTCCAACGCATCCAGAACGCCTCCACACGCCTG
The DNA here is from genome assembly GCF_964263255.1 of Lissotriton vulgaris. Lineage (NCBI taxonomy): Eukaryota > Metazoa > Chordata > Amphibia > Caudata > Salamandridae > Lissotriton > Lissotriton vulgaris. The sequence goes on from NC_141698.1 coordinate 907,827,713, forward strand.
ATCCTCGACAGTCCTCACCGCAACCACATCACACCCCACCTGAGAGACCTGCACTGGCTCCCCGTCAACAAGGGATAACCTTTAAGCTCCTCATCTATGCTCACACGCACTCCACAACACCGGACCAGCATACCTCAACAGCCGACTCAGCTTTCAAACCCCCACCCGCAGGCTCCGCTCCGCCGACCATTCCCTCCTCACTGTCCCCCGCATCTGAAAAGTGACCGCCGGCAGCAGATCATTCTCCCACCTCACCGCCAAGACATGGAACACCCTCCCCATCTGCCTATGGCAGACCCAAGACCTACTGACCTTCAGAGGACTTCTCAAGACCTGGCTCTTCGAACAGTAGCAGCATTCCCCCAACCCTTAGTGCCTTGAGACCCTCACGGGTAAGTAGCACTCTATAAATGCTTGATTGATTGATTGAATCACATACCCACTCACAGATACATGCAGCCACTCTCACTCCCACTCCCACTTATAGACCATGCAGCTGGTCACACACCCTCTCGCTGATTTATACAGCCACTCACACACCCACTTGCACAACCACAAAACCACTCACACACCCACTCAGAGACCCATGTAGCCACTCACACACATACTCACAAACCCATTCAGCCACTCATAAACCCACTGACTGTCCTATACATCCACTCACACACCCACTCTCATAGGTTACAGGTAACAGTTAAGACATAAATTTAAAAACCTTCAAAATTCAATAAAAAACAAAGGTTACAGGAGCGGTATAGTTAGAAAATAACATTAAAAGAACATAGAAATTCTCAGCAAAACCCGAAGGTTACAGAGATGTTATAGTTAGGAAAAAGAATTTTAAAAAAATAGTTAAGCTTAGACTTTACTCATATAAAACCATAGAAATGTTGCAGTTATAGTTACCTGAGATAACTATACCTTATGCCCCCACAATGCACTGCTTATGACCTCACATATTACATCACTCATGACATGGTCAGTGATACCACTGATGACATCACTGAATACTTCTCAAATTACATCACTGATTACATCATCCAATGAGTGTGAGTTTTTTTATAAAAGTTCAGAGTGTTAAAAATATATAGTGAAATACTATGAATGTTAAATTAGTAACCTTTATGTACTACTAATGAATGATACTATTTGTAACACATTATGTGAGTTGTTGTGTGACTGTTTGTATATCCATGTGTGAGTAGGTGTCTGAGTGGCTCTAAGGGTGTGTGATTGGTTGTATGAGTAAGTGATTGGCTGCATTGGTGTGTGAGTGGGTGTGTATGTGGTTGTATGGGTGAGTGAGTGAGTGTGTGTGGCTGTGTGGGTTAGTGAGTGAGTTAGTGGTGTATGGGTGATTGAGTGGGTATCAGAGGCTGAATAGGTGAGTGAGGGTGTGTGTGAGTATCTGTATGGCTGAGTGAGTGGGTGCATATGTGTTGAATGGCAAGTGAGTGAATATATGGGTGAGTGTGAAAATGTCAGCGTGGATGTACGGATGAGTGTGCTTGCAGCAGTGACTGTATAGGTGAGCGAGTACATGTGTTAGTATATGTATGTGTGAGTGAGTGGGTGTATGAGTGACTGTATGGGTGAGTGAGTAGCTGTATGGGAGAGTGACGCAGTGTGCGAGTATCTGTGTGGATGTATAAGTGTGTAAGTATCTGTATGACAATGTGTGAGTGGCTGTGTCGGTGAGTTAGTAGTTATGTGAGTGGCTGTGTGGGTGAGTGGATGTGTGAGTGGCTCTATGGATCAGTGAGTGGGTGTGTGAGTGATTGCAAGACCCAAGATGGCTGTCAACACTTCCTAGCTGAAGTGTTGACAGCTAATCAAATTTTAGTAGGATTCACGAGGCCAATGCAAGGACTCGTGTTCCCAAATATTGATATTTTTTCAAGATAAATATCACAAAAACTACTGAACGGATTAACACCAAATCATAAAAAGCACACTTTTTGAACCAACATCTAGCTTTCTGCCAAATTTGGTGTCATTTTGTACAGCAGTTCCGGCTGTAGTCATGTTCAAAAAACAAAAAATCACCATTGATTTACCATGGGGAAAACCTGTTTTGGGGCTCCCTTTTTTCACAGCACCCGCGATGGGAACCTGTTTCGCCCCCAGCTTCGCAGGATTGTACCTCGGCTGGTGGGAGGAGCAGGTTGTATATAAGATCAAACAATTCAAAGACCAAGCCGTCCTTTGGTTGCGCTACATCGATGATATTTTTTGCATATGTAGTGGAACCAAAAATGAAGCATGTGAATTTATAGATACTCTGAATTGTAATGAGTTAAATCTTCAATTCACAGGTCAGGTCGAGGAACCTACATTGGAGTTTTTAGACCTCAAACTAGAGATTAAAAACAGGAAAATCTGCAGTGAACTACATAGGAAAAGTACTGCGGGCAATAGTTTGCTCCATGCTAGTAGTTGCCATCCCAAGAGCCTAATACGTAGTATTCCTTACGGGGAATTACTACGGGCAAGACAGAACTGTAGTACAGATGAAAGTTTTGAATCTGAAAAACGTAAAATTACAGAAAGGTTTTTAGCCAGAGGCTACAGTATCAAAATCATCAATGAAGCAACCAAAAAAGTTGATTCAATCAAACGTAATGACCTGATTTTTCCCAACACTGCGGGTGATGAACAAGCAATAAAGGAACCAATTAGATTCATCACCAAGTACAATACACATGCCTGGCAGGTAAGAAAGAGTTTGAAAAAATTCTGGGAGGCCCTGAAAACCGATGATGATTTGAAAGAACATGTAGGTGATTTCCATCCCTCACTTTCCGTAAACCAAAATCACTGCGTGACCATCTATGTACTAATATGATTTCACCCCTAAAAAAGCAGAATGATATAAAAGTTTTTTTTACATGCAATCAATGCAAAGCTTGCAAATACAGTAATAATATCAAAACTGTCAAATTTAGTAACAATGGGGCACCATTTGTTATACAAAAACATACAAATTGCAATACCGAATATGCAATTTACATACTTAAGTGTCCCCGAAGTTAATACTATATAGGGAGCACGCTGCACAAAGGTAAAAAAAGAGTACTGGAACATTTGCATGCTATCAAAAATAACGACAAAAATTATCCTGTGGCCAGACTCTTCCGTGAGTTTCACAAGAGTAATCCTAATCTAGTGAAGTTTGCGGTCATTGATTGCATTGAAACCAATATCAGAGGTGGCAACAGACTACCAGATTTAAGAAGACTAGAATCCAAATTGATAATCAGATTTAATACGATGGCACCTAATGGGCTTAATGTGGACGAAGAGATGTCTGTGCATTTGTAATGCTTGTGTAGATCTATGATAAGATTGGAATTTGTAACCGTAACATTGCTGTATTTTAGAGTTTGTGTTTCGTTTTTTATAGAGCACGATTTTAGATTTTAACCAGTTGTTCATCTCTGATTTTTTACAGATATGTACACAGGGAAGAGGTATCTAGAAGCTTTTTTTTAATGTTTAACCAGACAAGAACATCTTCACATATAGCACATTTGTTTGCCCACTTGGGCGGTATTGTGATTGTAACAACCATTAATTTCATGCAGATTCATCCAATCGATATAAAGAATGGACATTATACCCCCTTGGGTTTTGATTCAAGCTTGTGAACCATGACACTTTTTTGATAGTTTTCCACTCAGTTGTGCCGTTAAACACCGCACAAGCCACTATAGCAAAACCGAATCATGCGGCTTGAACAAGCAGCGATTCACATTTCATTGGTTTGAATCCTGTACCAGCAAGATATTTTCTTTTTATTTAAAGCCTTCAATTTTGGCACAATTTAATTACAGATTACGATGTGCTTTGTATAAACAAATTTTCGTGAATATCTATGTACATTACTGCAAGATGTTAGTTCGAGATATATGGACTCTTCGAATTTACACGCATAACCATAACGCTTAATGAAATATGATACCCTTCTATGTATATCATGTGAGTATACAGTACGACATGTACACAGTACATTACGATTTATACAATTGGAATTTAACCTGGTAAAACTTTATTGAGATGAACTAACGCACAAAATGTTTACGTTAAGTATTTTGTTTATGTTGCTTATCACGTGACTTTCACTTTATCAATTGTACGGAAACACAGTTTCTTGCCCGTGAAGGAGTGAAGTATACTCCGAAACGCGTCCGACGTTGTGTCTGGAATAAACTGCACTAAGAATTTAGGCCACGGCTCCTGTGTTGTCTTTTCCTTGGATCGAAGGCAAACAACCTGGGTAACCTTGTGTTCGTGTTTTGGGGGTGGCTACCCCTGCCGTGTGCCCGCCGAACTAAGAGGCTTGGGATCTAGCCATCATATATATATATATATATATATATATATATATATATATATATATATATATATATATATATATATGTAGGTAGTTATATATATATCACGATACCTACCTACCTATATATATATATATAAATAGGTAGGTAGTTATAGTTAAGACAAAGTATTTTTAGTTTTCTCAATATCTTTGCAGCCGGTTGACGAATCCTCGTGATATTTTCAAAACTAGTGGCCAGCTCAAAAAGTGTTTTCCCTATGTAATTGTCCATCGGAAACTTTAGACTCAGATACAGCCCGAACTGCTGAAGGTAGCCCTTGGTTCAGAAAGAGACCTTTTTTTTAAGTGGTGTAAATTCGTTTAGTAGTTCCTGAGAAATGTAAAAAAGAAAAGGTTTGATATCTAGGGATGCGGTGGAGTCGTGACTCCTCCCGAGCACGAGCTTCACTGTGATTGGTTGTCTACACTTCAAACCAGGAAGTATTGGCAGCCATCTTGTGACTGGGTAAAACTGAGTGAACAATATGGTTTAAAACAAAGAAAAGGCCTGCTCAGGGGATCCCATAATGACCCCCAGGGCCAATAAAACATTTTTTTTAAATAAATTTGCGAAATTCTCCCTGGGGTCGCGAGTCCTCCTGAATTTTTTTTAAATGAAGCGCGGGCCCTGGGGCATTGGCATAAAATATTAGCGGGGGCCCACTGGGCCCCCGCAGCCTTGGGGACCGCCACCTTCCTGGGGCTATCCTTGTAATACCCCCGGGGACCACCACCCTCAGGGTTTTTTGGAAATATTCACGGGGGCACGCAGCCCCCCCGTAGCCCTGGGGGTAGCCCAGGTAGGTAGTTATATATATATCACGATACCTACCTACCTATATATATATATATAAATAGGTAGGTAGTTATAGTTAAGACAAAGTATTTTTAGTTTTCTCAATATCTTTGCAGCCGGTTGACGAATCCTCGTGATATTTTCAAAACTAGTGGCCAGCTCAAAAAGTGTTTTCCCTATGTAATTGTCCATCGGAAACTTTAGACTCAGATACAGCCCGAACTGCTGAATGGAATTACACCAAATTTGGCAAAAAGGTAGCCCTTGGTTCAGAAAGAGACCTTTTTTTTAAGTGGTGTAAATTCGTTTAGTAGTTCCTGAGAAATGTAAAAAAGAAAAGGTTTGATATCTAGGGATGTGGTGGAGTCGTGACTCCTCCCGAGCACGAGCTTCACTGTGATTGGCTGTTTACACTTCAAACCAGGAAGTATTGGCAGCCATCTTGTGACTCAGTAAAACTGAGTGAACAAAATGGTTTAAAACAAAGAAAAGGCCTGCTCAGGGGATCCCATAATGACCCCCAGGGCCAAAAAAGCATTTTTTTAAAATAAATTTGCGAAATTCTCCCTGGGGTCGCGAGTCCTCCTGAATTTTTTTTTAAATGAAGCGCGGGCCCTGGGGCATTGGCATAAAATATTAGCGGGGGCCCACTGGGCCCCCGCAGCCTTGGGGACCGCCACCTTCCTGGGGCTATCCTTGTAATACCCCCGGGGACCACCACCCTCAGGGTTTTTTGGAAATATTCACGGGGGCACACAGCCCCCCCGTAGCCCTGGGGACTGCCACCCCCAGGGCTTCAATTTTTATAAATTTTCAAACCTGTGTGGGGGGCTTGAGCTACCCCACATGCCCTGGGATGCCACCTTCCTGGGGCACTAAAAATTTTAAATGGGGCTTTTTGGAAATATTTGCGGGGGCACATAGCCCCCCATAGCCCTAGGGACCGCCACCCCAGGGCTTCAGTTTTTATTAATTTTCAAACCTGTGTGGGGGGCTTGAGTCGCCCCACATGCCCCGGAGACCACCACCTCCCCGGGGCTATTTTCATGAAGGGAAGGGGGCCGCGTGGCCCCCTCAGGATCCCTCGATGGCCTTGGGGACCACCACATCCCAGGGCCGGCTCCTGCTGTTGGCTACGGCAGGGTAGGAGTTGTGCGGCTCCCGCCTTGTCATAGCAAACACTGCTTTGGGTTTTAGAAGCGAGAGCAGGGAAACCTGCTCTCTCTTCCAAAATCTAAAGCAGGTTGCTTTTCCATACGGGGAGCTGCATGTCAGCAGCTCCCCATGTGGAAAAGCAATGCCTGCTCCCGCATGAGGCGGGGAGCCAGAGTTGTGTTGCAGAGAGGTGAAAAAAGGGGTATGGCCTCGGACCACCTCTCTGCAACGCAGCACTGTGGTGCTTACTGTAGGTACTTGGTGGGCTAGTTGGGCTCCAGGGACCCTCACGGTTCAAGGGGGCTTAATCCTCCAACTTAAAACGCACCGCGGGGCGCATTTGCACACTTGTCATATCAGGCCACAACCCCTCCCTTCACCACTGTGCAAATGGGCCCTCTGGAGCATTGTAAATTGAGGGATTAGGTCCGCTTGAATCCTGAGGGTATCTTGGGTCCAACTAGCCCACTAGGTACCTCCAGTAAGCAACACAGAGCTGCTTTGCAGTGAGGTGTAAAAAAGGGGCATGGCCTTGGATCACCTCTCTGCAATTCAGCTATTTGGCACTTACTGGAGGTACCTGGTGGGCTAGTTGGCCCCCAGGGACCCTCAGGATTCAAGGGGAATTAATCCCCAACTTAAAACCTGCCAGGGGGCGCATTTGCACAGTGGTCAAGGGAGGTGGATGGACTGATGTGACGTGTGTATTTATCCAATCACTCAGCCAAAATCAAAGCACTAATAAATTCACCAAGCACTCTCCTTGCAGTACTCTAATCATACAGTAAATGTTAATTTCTAACTATAACGTCCCTGAAACCTATCGTTTTTTTCAGTGAATTTCCAAGGTTTTTAATTGCTAATTTCTAACAATAACGTCCCTGAAACCTATATTTTTTTCTATGCAAAAATATATATAAATCTATCTATCTATCTATCTATCTATCTATCTATCTATCTATCTATCTATCTATCTATCTATCTATCTATCTATCTATCTATCTATCTATCTATATATATATATTCACTGAAAAAACCATAGGTTTTACAGACATTATAGTTAGGAATTAGCATTTAGAAAACATTTAGAAATTCTCTAAAAAAACACATAGGTTTCAGGGACATTATAGTTAGTTGAACAATTGACTCATATAAAACAGAGAAATTGTGAGCTAACTATAACTCGCGTGCCTGCAATGCACTGCTGATGATGCCACATATTACATCCCTCAATTGGAGGACCCCACCCATTTTAGTCATTAGCTCTACAACGTTTGATGAGAGACACCTCTTCTGCTTAGAGAGCTTTTTTGAAAAGTGTTTTCCTGTATACACATTTCTTATACTACACACAACAAGCAATGATCCTCTTGATCAATATTCATGGTCTGTACATTAGCCTTCCACGTGTGATGGTCATGCATCTCAAACGTTACATCAAAAAACAAATATGTGTTACACGATGCCCATGGTGCGTGTGTGTGTGCACATTATTGTGCTCCCTTTTGGCCTGGGTATTGGTGGCTCTAAGAAGTATCAGAAGCCACGCGCAGAGTGCCCATCCTAGATCACATGTGACAAACAGTAAACAGCAATGTGTAGATTTCTTTTGCTGTACGCTCTGATGGCAGGCTTTACCAGTATAGTAGTGTGTGATATGTGAGACTTTCAGATTCACGTTTGACATGTATTGCTTGACTTTAATCAGTGCTATCACTGTGTATGACGTAGCCTCAATGCTGATCCTCCCACCATCTGAGCACATGCACATGTGTACGCTTCGGAAATGGAATAGCAACACTTTCAATAGTACCGCACACCATTAACGTACGTGTCTGCGCATATCCACAACCTTGACATGATATGTGATCGCCATTCAATATTTTCAAGCAGCATCTCAATAGCGATAGTTGCCCCCCTCCCGACACATGCAACATTAATGTAAATTGAGCATTCTGCGACGTCAAAACTGCAAAAGAAACACACATAACTACACTTCCTGGCCAGGCAGGAACTGAACAATGCCCAGATGCCCGGAACAACCCCTACGCTGGCCTGGCGTATGCAAGCCCAGACCACTTTGCGTACATATAAATAGGATAACGACGACGCCACATGTCCCAGTTCTTCCACACTGCCTCAGGTGATATGGCCGCATCCACCTCGCATATCACAATGCGCAATAAAAAAAGGGATCCATGAGGTGTACACCATCCTGGCAATCAACACTTGTTCTAAATTGTGAGACCTACTGCCAGTTGTCTTCGAAACAGATCCATGATGTGTACACCATCCTGCAATCAATACTCCATCTGAATTGTGAGCACTGCTGCCCGTAGTGTTTGCTCACACAACAATGACAGCAGGTGAGCAGAGCAGGCTGGGTGCACAGGGGCTCGAATTGAGCACATTGCGGCAGGAGGGGTGGGGTGCCTCACCCTGGCTGTGCAGGTGCGAACAAGCGATGTTGCCGTGCGTAATGATGTGATCTCTGACCCGATTCAGCCTCATCTCTTCATAAACAATATGAGTCTATCCTATCTTTTTCTGTTTTTCGTGATGCAAAGGAATTAAGGTATTAGGTGAGTGTTGCCAAACCTGAAGTCACAGGGAAAGCACTATGTGTTTTTAAAATACCCCTCACGGTAACTAGTCAAAATATCGAGTTTTTAATTTCGACTAGACAGAATATCGTGTTAAAAATAAAGAATAGACATAATATCGACTAGACATAATATAGATTACAAAAAATCGACTAGAAAAAATTTATATAGACTAGAATAGCAATAATATCTAATCAAAAATATAGAATGGACATAATATCGACTAGACAGAATATAGACGGCAAAAATATCAAATGTAAGGTAAGTTAATATTAATATTTAATTTTTGTGTAATATAATTCTGTAGTGGGTTGTATAATTAATTAAATATGTTATTTTATTTATTGGTATTTATTTAGAATTAATTGTTAAATTATTATTAATTGGTAATTAATTAAAATATAATTGCTAATTAATTTTAATTGATTAATTGATAAATATTTTATTTTTAGTAATTTATTTATTGTAGCGGGTTGTGGGTTTATAGGGGAATAGGGTGGGAAGTAATCTAATTATAATTAATTAGATATGTTAGATATGTTACGTGTTTGCAGGGCAGCGCTGCCGGCTGGCTACAGTAGGGTGCAGCAGGTCTTTAAAATGAGACAGAGATGAGACTGAGCAGCACAGAGGTATTTACGGGCGAGGGATTAACCAGTCTCATTGAATATTAATTGAGGAAACCCTCCCCTTATGTGCCAGCTCATGGGGCCCAACGAACATTCCTACTAGTATACCAAATTGGTCATTTTTTTAAAAAAGTGGCCTATTGAACCCCCTGATACAGTCCAGCCTATTTTTGCAGTCTGTTACTTTTGAAGATAGGCATATTACATATAATATCACCTATTTTTAGAGTGAAGTAGGGATCACATTTGGTCCTGATGGGAAAAGCAGTAGGGGCTGCTTTCGAAACATGTCGACCTAATCCCCTTCTTAATATTTCCAGCTAGGGAAGTGAATTAAATTAGTTTTTTCCACTAGCCAGGGAATTTTAAATTTTTTGCTAACTTTCACATTCCCTACCACTCTCCACTACCTGCACCACACGTAGCCTATTTTCATGAGATCAAGTGCTCCCGCGTATTCGTAGGTCGAAGCACACCCCGCCCTGTAGAGGGACGGGAAGACCCCCATGACGATGCATGACACTATGGGACTTCATAGTGTGTGAGGGGTGGATCACTGACACAACATCAACAGTCAAAATATCGAGAGGACAAAATATTGAGGTAAAAATATCGACTTCCTATCTTGAAACAGGTAAGTACAAAAATATCGACTCCAAAATATCGAGTGTAAAAAATATAGACTGTCAAAATATCGAATTTTTTAAATGTCCTAAAAGTAAATTAAAAGTAATATAATAATAAATTAAATTAATTTAAACATATTTAAAATACTTAAATAAATGTAAAATTGAGAAATAATTAATATAACAAAAAAAATATACATATTTTAAATACATATATACATATATATATATATTATTTACAAAACATATACAACATTTTTACCTGTAGGATAGCAAAAGGGTTAAATTTACTGTAACGACTCCAGTGAGTGCAACAGTAGGGAAAGCATTGGATAGCGTAGGGGTAAAAATTACTATTCCTACTCCGAAGAGTGCAACAGTAGGGAAAGCGTTGGATAGCATAGGGATAAAAATTACTATTCCCACTCTAGTGAGTGCAACAGTAGGGAAAGAGTTGGATAGCGTAGGGGTTAAAATTACTATTCCAACTACAGTGAGTACAACAGTAGGGAAAGCGTTGAATAGCGTAGGGGTAAAAATGACTATTCCCACTCCAGAGAGTGCAACAGTAGGGAAAGTGTTGGCTGGCGTAGGGGTAAAAATTACTATTCCCACTCTAGAGAGTGCAACAGTAGAGAAAGTGTTGGATAGCGTAGGGGTAAAAATTACTATTCCAACTCCAGAAAGTGCAACAGTAGGGAAAGTGTTGGATAGCGTAGGGGTAATAATTACTATTCTCATTCAGAGAGTGCAACAGTAGGGAAAGCGTTGGATAGTGTAGAGGTAAAAATTACTATTCCCACTCCAGAGAGTGCAAAAGTAGGGAAGATTCATCAAACGACGGCAAAGTTATAGGCAAAACAAAACATGGAAACTAGGTCCTAACTATAACAACTTACTGGCGACCGCCAGTAGGTAATATGTATATATATTACCTACTGGCGATAGCCAGTAGGTATATATAGTTAGGATTTTTTTCCTATGGGATTTCTGAAAATTCTATGTCAAATAACTTTGGCGTTTGTGGACGGAATTGGCAATAGCACATTTTGTTTCTGAGCAGCCCCTGAAAATTTAGGGGGGTTTCGTCAAGGGGGGGCCGAGAAACAAGGGGGGTCCCAAAACAAGTTTTTCCCATTCATTTTTCCATAGGGCGGTTGGACTCACTTTTAGCTCGAACGGCTGAATGGATTTACACGAAACCTGGCAAAATTGTATATATGGTTTGCCCGACGTGCCTTTGCTATGTCTCAATATATGTGCTCCAGTGGATTTTGAGAAATTAACGTTTTAAAAAATAGATATATCTGTGACAGCGCTCCGGTTAGCGCCCCGGTTCGCGTACCGGAAGCGTAACGGAACTTCGCGAAGCGAAGCTGATTGGCTCTCCGGTATTGTCAACATTCTAAACTGTCCGGAGCGGCCGCCATCTTGTCTCTCGGTAGGATCGAGAGACAAGAGGTGGTGAAAAACGAAAGGGGAAATGAAGGAAAGGGGGCAAGGTAGACCCCTCCTGACCCCCTAGGATTGATGAGGGGGATATTAAATTGCCCCGCGGGCAAAAAATAAAAATAAAATTTTTTTTGCAATTTTTCGCCGTAGAGGCGCGTCCCAGTACGCGAACCGGGCAGCTAACTGGGCAGCTAACCAGGCAGCTAACCGGCAGCGTAACGGGAGTCTGAGGAGAAGCTGATTGGCTGTCAACATTGTAAACAGTACGGAGCGGCCGCCATCTTGTCTCTCGGTAGGATTGAGAGACAAGAGGTGGAAAAAAAAGGTGTAAATGAAGGAAAGGGGGTAAGATAGACCCCTCATGACCCCCTAGGATTGATGAGAGGGCTATTAAAGTGCACCGCGGGGCAAAAAATATTTTTTAAAAATGTTAGCGATTTTTCGCGGTAGAGGCGCTTCCCGGTACGCGAACCAGACAGCTAACCGGCAGCGTAACGGGAGTCCGCTATCTTGTGTTTTTGGAGCGTCCGGTTTGCGTACCGGGTAGCGTTCCGGTAAGCGTAACATAAGGAAAACCAAGAGAAACAGTAAAATACAATTTAAGGGAATAGATTTCCACCAAACTTGGCAAAATTATAGGGACTGTTTGTTTGATGTGCCTTTGCAAGGCTCAAGATATGTGCACGTGTGGATTTTGTGTAATTAAGGTTAAAAAAAATATATATATCTGTAAGCGTGCTTTGGCGCGCTTACGTTACGGGTTTTGTTTGTGCTGCAGAGCCGATACGTGACGGTTAGGCAACGCGTCATGAGGCGTCTCACGTGGCTACGTGATACGTCACGTAATAAAGAATATATTTTACAGCTATAGATATTAGCTTTTAAAAAACCAATGAAATTCACTGAAAAAACCATAGGTTATAGACCATATATAGTTAGGAATTTGCATTTACAAAACCTTGAAAATTCACTGAAAAAACCATAGGTTAGAGACCATATATAGTTAGCTGGACATTTTATTGATATAAAACCAATGAAATTCCATATATAGTTAGTTGCACTAACTATATATTTCGCGCATCCGCAATCCAATGCTGATGATGTCACATATTACATCATTCATGACATGGTCAGTGACATCACTGATGACATCACTGATGACATCTCAAATGACATCACTGATGACATCACTGATGACATCTCATTTAACACTGATGATATACTTCATGTGATAATGCAATGCACCTCCTTACACTCTAATATAACCTCTGTTACACCTAGTGTAAAATACAGAGTATCATTTTTGAAACCATTAACACACGAATAACATTTACTACATACGCACTCACTGATTCCTACTTCTACACACACATTCACTCATTCACCCATACAATCACTCGTACATACAGTCACTCATCATTACAACACTATCCATATGCACTCATACACCTATGCAGACACTCACACACTACCACTCATCCATGGAGTTGCTCACACACCTAGTCAGTCCTGTAAAGAATCAATCACACTTTGATTTCTTCATCTATACAGTTAAACACAGAACAGCTTACATTTTCAAGGATACACTAACACATACTTACTCACTTATACAATCAAATCCTTCATCCATACTCTTATACATCCACTCATTCTTCAATATGTAAAACATATTTAAACTAAAGAAAAACACACAGACACTGGATGATGTCATCAGTGATGTCAGTGATGTCATCAGTGATGTCATTTGAGATGTCATCAGTGATGTTGTCAGAATTTTTTAATGAAATAGAAGAGAATTTGAGAAGTCATTCAAAATGTGCCCTAATTTTTCTTTCTGCAGCACTAAATATTATACCCCCTCATTTTGTTCCTTTTTAAATTAAATGTTTTAAAAGTTACCACTTTATTCCCATCACGATGGCTTCAGGTGTGCTATACCTTTGTAATAAGTAGGACTGTTAGCGCTCTAGTTGTTCTTTAGAACACTCTAGGAGGCTGCAGTAGAACACAAAGGAATCAACTGACAGTCTCTGTCATTGTTGGATGTACATGTTTTACTGAGAATGTCAGACTTCATTCTCACATGACTGAGAAAGATAATGTGAACTTACAGAAAATATGCTTTCAGTTTAGCTTATAGATCCCCTTCCAAACCACTGGGAAAATCATGAGATATTAGTTTTCTTTCAAACATGATATCACAGCAGAAGGCTTTTTCACATGGTAAAATCACCTTAGAACACACCACAATTCCTAAAATGAGTATGGTACCATCAACAAATGATTTATAATGTAACTAAAGTCCTAAAACCCTCTATTAACTACAGTGCTTTTTAATGAGGTGCTATCAAGTATATTGGTCCCAAGATGGCTGCCAACACTTCTTGGATGAAGTGCTGACAGCCAATCAGATCAGATGTGTGGTTAGGCTCCGCCCAGATATATATATTTTTTTGAACCTAAATTACTCAAAATCCACTGAAGCACATATCTTGAGACATAGCAAAGGCACATCGGGCTACCAGTCCCTACTATTTTGCCAAGTTTTGTGGAAATCCATTCAGCCGTTCGGGCTAAAAGTGAGTCCAACCGCTCTATGGAAATTAACATGGGGAAAACACGTTTTGGGACCCCCCTTTTATCTCGGCCCCCGCTTGACGAATCCCCCCCAAACTTTCAGGGAAGGAGCGGAGCGCAGTGAGGCAAATATAAGGAAAATTACAGGCAGATTCCTCAACCGGCGCCAAAGTTATTCCCAATAGAATGTTGCGGATTTCCTATAGAAAACAATCCTAACTATAACTACCAACTGGCAACCGCCAGTAGGTTATATATATATATATATATATATATATATATATATATATATATATATATATATATATATATATTACCTACTGGCGGTCGCCAGTAGGTATATATAGTTAGGATTTTTTCTCTATGGGATTTTTGAAAATTCTATGTCTAATAACGTTGGCGTTTGTGGACGGAATTGGCTGAAAGTTTCAGGAAAATGAAACATTTTGTTTCTGAGCAGCCCCTGACAATTTGGGGGGGTTTCATCAAGGGGGGGCCGAGAAAAAAGGGGGGTCCCAAAACGCGTTTTTCCCATGTTAATTTCCATAGGGCGGTTGGCCTCACTTTTAGCTCGAACGGCTGAATGGATTTGCACGAAACTTGGCAAAATTGTAGGGACTGTTAGCCCGATGTGCCTTTGCTAGGTCTCAATATATGTGCTCCAGTGGATTTTGAGTAATTTAGGTTCAAAAAAAGATATATATCTGGGCGGAGCCTAACCACACATCTGATCTGATTGGCTGTCAGCACTTCATCCAAGAAGTGTTGGCAGCCATCTTGGGACCAATATACATGATAGCACCTCATTAAAAAGCATTGTAGTTAATAGAGGGTTTTAGGACTTTAGTTACATTATAAATCATTTGTTGATGGTACCATACTCATTTTAGGAATTGTGGTGGGTTCTAAGGTGATTTTACCATGTGAAAAAACCTTCTGCTGTGATATCATGAATATTGTTTGAAAGAAAACTAATATCTCATGATTTTCCCACAGTGGTTTGGAAGGGGATCTATAAGCTAAACAGAAAGCATATTTTCTGTAAATTCACATTATCTTTCTCAGTCATGTGAAAATGAAGTCTGACATTCTCAGTAAAACATGTACATCCAACAAGGACAGAGACTGTCAGTTGATTCCTTTGTGTTCTACTGCAGCCTCCTATAGTGTTCTAAAGAACAACTAGAGCGCTAACAGTCCTACTTATTACAAAGGTATGGCACACCTGAAGCCATCTTGATGGGAATAAAGTGGTAACTCTTAAAACATTTAATTTAAAAAGGAACAAAATGAGGGGGTATATTATGCAATAGAAGGTATTATTAGTGCTGCAGAAAGAAAAATTAGGGCACATTTTGAGTGACTTTTCAAATCCTCTTCTATTTCATTAAAAAATTCTGACATGCAGTCTCCCAAAATGGCCACCAGAGACAAAAGAGCCCAAATGTAGCCCAAATATCACCCAGATGTAGCCCAAGTATAGCCCAATGACAGAATGTCCCAGAGTGTTCTAAAGAACAACTAGAGCGCTAACAGTCCTACTTATTACAAAGGTATGGCACACCTGAAGCCATCTTGATTGGAATAAAGTGGTAACTCTTAAAACATTTAATTTAAAAAGGAACAAAATGAGGGGGTATATTTTGCCATATGAATTATGATTAGTGCTGCAGAAAGAAAAATTAGGGCACATTTTGAGTGACTTCTCAAACCCTCTTCAATTTCATTAAATAATTCTGACATACAGTCTCCCAAGATGGCCACCAGAGACAAAAGAGCCTAAATGTAGCCCAAATATCACCCAGATGTACCCCAAGTATAGCCCAATGACAGAATGTCCCAGAGTGTTCTAAAGAACAACTAGAGCGCTAACAGTCTTACTTATGACAAAAGTATGGCACACCAGAAGCCATCTTGATTGGAATGAAGTGGTAAGTCTGAAAACACTCAATTTAAAAAGGAACAACATGAGGGGGTTAATTTTGCCATAGAAAGTATGATTAGTGCTTCAGAAAGAAAAATTAGGGATCATTTTGAGTGACTTCTCAAATCCTCTTCTATTTCATTAAAAAAATTCTGACATGCAGACTGAAACATGCACTTTGAATACCAGCAGCAGACGTCCCTGGTGAGCAGTAGCTTTACTACAGTGATCTAATGTGCAACTAGAGTGCTAACATTCAGAATTTATGGCATATGTGTGACACATCTGAATGCCTTCTTGATGGAACCAAAGTAAACAAGCATTGAAAATGCAATAGATCTCGCCCTCGTTTAAGTTAAAGCCATTCTGTTTGTAATGAGGTGGCTTTTTAGCTTTGCTTTTATTAGTGTTTTTTCAACTTTCATGTAAATAACATGCATCTGTATGCATATAAGTATATGTATGCATGCATTTATGTTTGTATTTATATAGATATACAGATGATATATGTTTATATATGTATGTATATATATATATTCACTGAAAAAACCATAGGCTATAGACCATATATAGTTAGGAATTAGCATTTACAAAACCTTGAAAATTCACTGAAAAAACCATAGGTTATAGACCATATATAGTTAGGAATTAGCATTTACAAAACCTTGACAATTCACTGAAAAAACCATAGGTTATAGACCATATATAGTTAGGAATTCGCATTTACAAAACCTTATTTTACTCACACAAAACCATTGAAATTCCATATATAGTTAGTTGCACTAACTATATATCGCGCACCCGCAATCCACTGCTGATGATGTCACATATTACATCATTCATGACATGGTCAGTGACATCACTGATGACATCACTGATGACATCTCAAATGACATCACTGATGACATCTCAAATGATATCACTGATGACATCACTGATGACATCTCATTTGACATTACTGATCACATCACTGATGATATCATTCATGTGATAATACGATGAACCTCTTCAGACTCAAATATAACCTTAGATACAATCAGTGTAAACAGACACTCACAGACTGTCACTCATCCATGGAGTTACTCACACACCTAGTCAGTCATGCAAAGAATCAATCACACCTCCATTTCCTCAACTATACAGTTATACAAACTTTACTTATTCAAACATATACTAACACATATTTACTCTCTTATACAATTCCTGATACAAGTTCACAATGATCCATACAGCCACTCACACATTCACTGGCTTTTATGCACAGTTATTTATATATGTCAACTCTCACATGTACTGTGTTTTACATATGTACTTACTTTGACATGTAGCACTGAGATATCCATTCACTCACCAATACACTCATGCACACGGTCAACCGCCCATACAGCTGTTTCCACATGCACTTTTGAAACCATACATCTAGTGAATCAACTGCTCACACATCTATGCACAGAGTCATACACCTCCCAGCCACCCACACACACACTCAGTCTCCCATACAAATACTTGGGCAACCAATCAATAACCCATATAGTTACTCATATAGCTACTTATCAACACATGCAACAGTTTACAGAACAACAGACATAATGATGCACAAATTAAGACAGTTTAGTCACTAACCCATGCACTCAGTGAGACACATTTAATCACTCACTCATACAGTCAGTCATGCACCTACTAAATCCTTCATCCAGACACTTATACATCCACTCATTCTTCAATATGTAAGACATATTTTAACTTTACAGAAACATACAGTCACTGGATGTTGTCATCAGTGATGTCATCAGTGATGTTATTTGAGATGTCATCAGTGATGTCATCAGTGATGTCACTGACCATGTCATGAATGATGTAATATGTGACATCATCAGCAGTGGATTGCGGGTGCGCGATATATAGTTAGTGCAACTAACTATATATGGAATTTCAATGGTTTTGTGTGAGTAAAATAACGTTTTGTAAATGCGAATTCCTAACTATATATGGTCTATAACCTATGGTTTTTTCAGTGAATATATATATATATATATATATATATATATATATATATATATATATATATATATATATATATATATATATATATATATATATATATATATATATATATATATATATAAGAATCCACGATCCTGAAGCGCCGAGAACAGCAAACGGACACAGCCAGGTACAGACCACAAACCAAGGATTTTAGAAAAAAATGATGTGCTTTATTCCATCAATGGGGATGGCAGCATGACGCGTTTCATCCGGGAAACCCGGACTTGATCACATCATATAGTCACTCGTAGGTAGTTATAGTTAGGACCATGTTTTCATTGGTAAAGCATTATTTGACTTAGCATCATTTGTCAAATGTTCACGAAATGTTAAAGAAAAGTGCGCAAATGGTTCTTGTTACTCCTGTAAAGTTTCAGCAAGATGGAACCAGAAGGGCATCAGGACTTGTAGACAGGCAGTCAAACTATGCTTTAACCCGCAGGAGACCCAATTAAACTGCCGTCCCTCAAAATTCTTTGACACAGTGACTAGAAAGACTCAAGAATAAGCAAAATAAGGAAGCATACTAACAGACAGACAGTGCTCCAGAGCACTATACTGGGACTCCAGCTCATACAATAACATCAACAAATTAAATTGGAAAAATGAACTTTATTCACTACCGCACAATACGGCGACCCATGTATTTTAAAGTTCGATAATTAATTTTATCTCTTGATATATACTTCTTTTTAAACTGTGAATTTTAAGAAATTGTGAGTTTTAATTAACTGTACAATAAAGTTACTTACTTACTGTAAAGTTTCAGTGCAATCTGTCAAGTGGGGGCCGAGAAAAAGGCTTGGGGCAAAAAAGTGTATGGTAATTTCCATTGGAGCATTGAACACGACTACAGCCGGATCTGCTGGAAGGAATTACAGCAAATTTGGTTGGCAGGTAGACTTTGCTTTACAGATCACACTTCCAGTTATCTGGTGTAAATCGGTACAGTAATTGTTGAGAAATGTAAGGAAATTCAAATTAAGATATCTGCATTTGTGACTAATTCTCAACAATTTCACGATTCATCGTGAATGTGCATGCTAACAAGAATGCCATGATTGGTTTGCCACAACCTGAGCTGAGAGTTGCTTCCACTAGTTGACCTTATCAGAACAATCCCGGGGCTGAAACCAAATGGAAGAAAGTGACATAAGTGTCAGGTTGGATGTGCCCTAAACCTATGAGAAGAATATAGTAGTGTTTGATGAACCAAAAAGGAGTATAATATGTCAAAAGGAAGGTTTTTTTCTACTTACGATATTCGCAAATTTGTCACTCTTAGTCCCACTTACACACTCACACTCAAGAATAAGCACAATGAGGAAGCATACTAACAGACAGACAGTGCTCCAGAGCACTATACTGGAACTCCAGCTCATACAATAACATCAACAAATTAAATTGGAAAAATGAACTTTATTCGCTACCGCACAATACGGCGACCCATGTATTTTAAAGTTCGATAATTAATTTTATCTCTTGATAAATACTTCTTTTTAAACTGTGAATTTTAGGAAATTGTGAGTATTAATTAACTGTACAATAAAGTTACTTACTTACTGTAAAGTTTCAGTGCAATCTGTCAAGTGGGGGCCGAGAAAAAGGCTTGGGGCAAAAAAGTGTATGGTAATTTCCATTGGAGCATTGAACACGACTACAGCCGGATCTGCTGGAAGGAATTACAGCAAATTTGGCTGGCAGGTAGACTTTGCTTCACAGATCACACTTCCAGTTATCTGGTGTAAATCGGTACAGTAATTGTTGAGAACTGTAAGGAAATTCAAATTATGATAAAGATATCTGCATTTGTGACTAATTCTCAACAATTTCACGATTCATCGTGAATGTGCATGCTAACAAGAATGCCATGATTGGCTTGCACAACCTGAGCTGAGAGTTGCTTCCACTAGTTGACCTTATCAGAACATTCCTGGGGCTGAAACCAAATGGCAGAAAGTGACATAAGTGTCAGGTTGGATGTGCCCTGAACCTATGAGAAGAATATAGTAGTGTTTGATGAACCAAAAAGGAGCATAACATGTCAAAAGGAAGGTTTTTTTCTACTTACGATATTCGCAAATTTGTCACCCTTAGTCCCACTTACACACTCACACACCGATGTACAGACCTACTCTGAGACTCAACTATGAACTTACAGATCCACTTAGAGACTCATGGTTGCATTTACAGAACCACTGAGACACTCATGTACCAACTCACATACCCACTGAGACACTCACACGCAGTGATTGACCCACTCAGACATTCACGCACCAACTCACAGACCTACTCAGGCAGTCATGCACCCACTCACTCCCCAGTCAAATACTAATGCACCCACTCGCAAACCCATTCAGACGCCTATGCAGCTATTCTCTCACACATTCAGAGGCTTATTCACCCACTCACAGACCATCACAGAGACTCATCTTCCTCTCACAGACCCAATCGAACACTCATGTACTCACTCACAGATTCTCTCAGACACTCATGCACCTACTCACACACAAACTCAGAGACTCATGCACACACTCACACTCCTACTCCTACTCAGAAACTCATACCCACTCAGAGAGCTACTCAGAGTCACACCCCCACTCATATTTGTATGCACTCACTGAAAGTCCTAGTCAGACACTCATGCACCTGCTCAGAGCCTCCTGTACCCACTTACAGACCCACTCAGAGACTCATGTACCTACTCACAGACTGAGTAAGAGACTTATGTATGCACTCTCTCACTCACTCATATGCTCATGTACCCACTAACAGACCCACATAGACATTCACACACCCAGTCACTTCCCTATTCAGTCTTATGCACCCACTCACAGACCTACTAAGAGAATACACACCCACTCACAGACCTACTCAGACACTCATGTGCCCACTTCTAGACCCACTAAGAGAGTCACACACCCACTCACAGACCTACTCAGACAATCATGCATCCACTCACAGACCCACTCAGAAACTCAAAAGGCCACGCATTGACCCACTAAGAGACTCATGCACTCATTCAGAGTCCCAATCAGAGACTCATGGACCTCTTCCCAGACCCACTCAGACACTCATATACCTACTTAAAGACACACTCAGATACTCACGTACTCAGTCACAGACCCATTCATTCATGTACCCACTCACAGACCCACTCAGATAGTCATGCACCCACTCACTTATCCAGTCAAACGCTCATGCACCCACTCACAGATCTACTCAGATACTCACACACTCACTCACCTACCCAGACACTTAAGCACCTACTCACAGTCCTACTCATAGACTCATCCACCTTCTCACAGACCCACTCAGACACTCATATACCCACTCCCACTCCGAGACTCATGCATCCTACTCATATACCTACCAAGAGACTCATGTACCCACTCTCAGAGCTGCTCAGAGACTCACATACTCGCTGACTGACCCACTCATATTCTTATGCACCCACTCACAGACCCAGGTTACACACCCACTCAGAGACTCACACACCCATTCACAGATGTACTCAGAGACTCATGTCCCCACTCACACACAAGGGAGGAGACTCACGAACCCACTCACAGACTGAGTCAGACACGTATGCACATACATTCTCACCCCCTCAGAGTCTCATGCACCCATTAACAGACCCACTTAGACACTCATGTACCCAGTCACTCATCTACTCAGATGCATATGCACCCACTCACAGTCACACTCAGAGAATCACAAACCCACTCACAGACCCACTCATGCACCCACTCAGAGACTCACACATCAGCTCACAGACCTACTCAGAGACACATGCACTCACTCACAGTCCCACTCAGAGATTCATGGACCTATTCACAGACCCACTCAGATACTTATTTACCCACTTAGACACACCGAGGCACTCAAATACAGCCACTTACATATCCACTCATGAGCCCATACAGCCAATCACACACTCAGTCATCTTTAGAGCTACTCACATACCTAGACGCTCACCCATCCTGTTAATCATACAGCCACTTACTCAATCATACAGATGCGCACACACACCCACTCATTTACTCATACAGAAATAAAACAAGTACTCACTCACCTATATAGTTGCTGACATAAGCAACCACTCACCCATACAACCACTTTCATGTTCACTCACTCACCCATACAGTCAATCATATACTCTATTATTTACCTATACTGCCTTTCACATACCCAGTTATTCAACCAAATACCCCTGATACATCCACACACTTACCCACACAGACGTACACACACTCACTCACCCATGCAGCCCCTCAGACATGCACTTGCTAACCCACACAGCTACTGATTCACCCACTAACTCATCCATACAGACAGTCAACCACACCCTCAACCAATCACAGAGACACTCAGACACCAATACAGGTACTCTGAGTTGGTGCTGTCAAATGTCAAGTATTTACACCCAGTTGGCCCTTTGAAGTGGGGAGAATTCAAAGAGATACCTTTGCAGTGCAAAGTCCCTTTCATTCCTGCCCTGGCTCTAGGCTCACTACAAGGGGTATGCAAACCTTTGAGTGGGGATGGGGAACAGGACACAGACCTTTCAGGTGTAAGTGCCAGCTCCTCCCTCCCAACCTGCCCAGGATAGCCCATCAGGATGCAGCTGGCCACTCAGTCACACCTACCCTTCCTTTGTGGAGGGCTGTCTAGACAGAATGCACAAAGCCAGTTGTAACCTACCCAAGACGTGCATTCCAGAGACAGGAAGAAGGCACCAAGTGCTACAGTAAGAAAATGCCAACTTATTAAAAGTGGCATTTTAAGTATTGCAAATTAAAATTTGACTTCACCATAAGTTGTGTTTTAAATTGTGTTTCCAGAGATACCAAATTTGTGTGTCCCATCTCTTACCAATTGTCAACCACACTTATAAATTGTAATAATCCAGATATATTACTATGGTAGAGATAGGCTTTGCAGTAGTGAAAAACAAATTTAATAGTATTTCACTACCAAGACAGGTAAAACTTAAAAGTGCATGTACCACTTTTTAAATACACTGCACCATGGCCAGGGAGGGTCTACCTTAGTGGAGACCTATATGTAATAAAGAGGAGGGGCTGGGCCTGGCAGGTAGGTTAACTTGCCAGGTGGAAATGGCAGCTTAAAACTGCACACCCAGCCTCTACACTGGCAGACCTGAGACAAGTGGGGGGCACACTCAGTGCTGCAGGCCCATGAGTAGCATTTATTGTGCAGGCCCTAGGCACATGTGGTGCACTTTACTAGGGGTGTATAGGTAAATTAAATATGCTAATTGTAGGTAAGCCAATGTTACCATGTTTTATGTATAGAGCACATGCACTTCAGCACTGGTTAGCAGTGGTAAAGTGACCAGATTCCTAAAGCCACAGAAACAGGTGGTCTGAAGGCAAAAAGTCTAGGGAAAGCACACCAAGGATGCCAAGTCTAACATTTATCGTTTGTACATCAGCAAGTAAAAGGGTCTTGATTTGGTTTGATCCTTTGTTTAGATCACACTTCAGAAATACAAAACAGGTGCTTCATTTGTCCAAGAGTAACGGCTGATATAATCTGAAACGTGTGAACAGTTCATATACACATATATATATATTGTGTTGTGTATTACAAACAATTACACCCTAAGCCTTTAGTTTCACATTCCATGTACCCCAGCAAGGTTTTCACATAGTTCACTTTAAAATCTCCTCTTACTTTGAAGTCAGAGAAAGAAAAGTACAAATGAATCCCCATGTCAAAAGAACAAGCAGCAATTTGTCAGAAAATATAGTCTGACATTTGACCTCTGTCTTTTGAAGCACACCAAATGGGACATGATAAATACAAAATTTAAATGCACCCTTATTTATTGCTCTATCACAACCCACCAGAAATCATCTGGAAATCCACAGTGTTGGGAAACACTGCACTACACATTCCTCCAGGGTGTGCCCAGAGCTCTGACCAAGGATAGAAAGAGTTGATTCTGTCATTCTATATTTTGCCAGAACAAGGAACAGTGTAATTGTTTAGGGCTACCCCCCTCTCCAAGGAAGTAATGTCAAAGTGGGTAGATGTGCCCTGGTAACTTTTCTCTATTGCTTAGAGAGTCACCAACACCCACAAGCTAGTGCCAGGCATAAATGCTCCTTACCTGGGAACACTTCTTCAGAACACCTCTGGACCTGTGGATGACAGAAGAAGTAGTGCATCTTCTGAACCCTGTATTTCAGAAAGAGAACTGCACCTCCTATAACCTGTGGAGAGAAACCCTAAGTTCTGGACCTGCTCCCACTTGTACCCATGACTGAAGAGTGGTCTCCAAGGGGTAATTGGCTAGCCTCCTGCTACTTTCCAGGAACACGAAAGCTGCAAGAAGCTCAAGACTCTGTTGAGTCCATCTGACCATTTCCAATGGAACTTGCCCTGGACCCTGCTGGTGACTTCTGGGAGATCGAGTACTACTCCCCAAGTGGTGCCAAAAAGGTACTGGACCCTTGGCTTGGCTTCTGAAGAGTGGACTCTTTCCTAATCAAGAACTGCAAAACGTGACACTTAGAAACTTTTTCAAACTTTTTACAAAGAGAACAAGAGGCTACTGCCACTTCGCAGACCAACCACAACGACAGAGGTCACATCACTGGTTGGATTGAGCTAGCTGGTTTGCCCCGCTAAAAGAAGTTTGAATTCCAGAAAAGTTTCGAAGTCCGAACACAGAGGGAATTCACTGAGGCTGATGTTGAGGAGCAACCGAACCTTGACATGCCCTCCCCTGGCAGAAACATTGGATTTCGATAGTTGGTGACGTTGTGAGCCTCGAACTTCTCACCATATTGTAGGAATGGCAGAGTTCATTTGTGGCAGCTCTACATCTGCGTCTTTTATTCTTGTGATGTCCTCTCTGAATCTTAATCACAATGTCAACTGAGTATCTGAACTACCTGATCATATTTCTTGGTGCCCCCACCTACAGTGGAGAAATTGAATATTCACTCTAGCCTTTCTCCGTCCATTATTAATACATTTCTATCAAACTCCTGGGTGCCATGTCAGCCTCTTCCACAAGAAACTGAATATGCAGCTGTATCATATCATAACTGTAAACATAATTATATTTGCTGTATTGCACCAGAGTATCTAGTCTACAGTAATTTTTCATTTGCTTTGTGTTTTTGTGAATGCCCATGAAACACTATTGGACATTCTTTTAGTATTTCTTTATTACTCTTGTAATGACTCACATACGTTTTTTACATTATCACCAACCACAACAGCAAACAGCTATCCTCCATATTTATCAACATTTTCAGTGGTGAATTGAAGGGAATGTTCAACCTCCTTAGTGTTTTTCTCCACCAAGATGCTTGTGTCTTTGCCTGAGACAGCAAGTGATGATGGCATGCAGAACAGTGATACCCCTTCACTGTCAGAATTCCTCCGCATTAAGTACCATTAGAGGTGCACTCTAGCTATTTTGGAATTTGCAGAAACATCTCTTAAGCTCAATAACTTCGTTTTATGTGCAGAAGTAAAGGAGCACAGAAGGTTAGGATTGGACTTCGGAACATATTTAGAGTGTGGCAGGACATCTGCCAAAAAGTGGCAGACTTCCTGTGCGTTGTTTTTAGAGTACACGTCACTTATGTACTTTCAGCACAGTGGATGGGACGTTCATGACTTTTAGATAGATTTCTTGCATCCACCAAACTCTAAATAAGGTTTGTTGTTTGATTATTATAGAGAATACTTATGTTTTCAAAGGTTCATCTGACTCATACTCAAGCAGCTGATGATGATGCTACACAATATCCTCCTGCAGCTTGAGTGACATCAAAGGTAAAAGTGGTGATTGTTACTAGCCACAAGCTTTTATCTGATTCTCGCTCCATCGTGGATGGCCAGACAAAGTGCCTTCATCCTGGTCTATGACACTATTTATGATAACATTGACTTTTAGGTTTTCCTTCTTTTCCATGGATACCTTTTCAATTTCTTTAAACATTCACAACTTCTGCTCCCCATGGCCATGCTTTCTTAGTTTTATCTCACTTTAATCATTACATTAGATTTATTTTCAACTAATTGCTTTGGAATTGTTCTCTGATTTACTTTCTTCAGTTGATCAATTGTTTACTGTTCTAGACACACCTTATGCCCTGTCTCAGAAGTTCTGTGATACTTTGCTCAGGACTCCTCTGTGAAACTACTATTTAATTCAAGTCTCTAGACTACTGCAAGTGTGTTGGAGCTCAACCACCGCTCATATCAAGATGCATTATTTTCTTGTATGACTCCTGGTTAGTGTGCGTCTGTGGCTGCTGATGTGTTGGTCTATGTTTGAAAGGACATCTGTATGCATGTTTCTCTACCTGCATACGTGCATTTATGTGTAATGTATGTCAGTATATTTTTGGAAATTGTCTTTCTGTTAGGATGCACTATTTACATTTTTTTATTGATTTTAAACTGCAAAGAATCACAAAATATCATATGTATGTCTTTGAGTATGTTACATCGTATAGCCATGGCAAAAATTGGCATATTCAATCAGTCCAGCGATCCGGATTAATGTCTATTGTGCCTTGCCATTTCCAGTTCAACAGTTGGAGATATACATAAGTCAGTTACCTCTGTGCGCATTCCACCGCCCCATTTTTTATCCCATTTCTTAGGGCATCCTCTAGATTTATACACTTCTTTTTCAGCAATCATACATTTATCAATTTCAGCGGCCCAAATCCTAGTCGATGGACTTTCCGCTGCCCCCATTTCATTGCGATCGCTCACTTGACTAACGTGTACCCTAGAGTGGCATTGCTGTTCCACTTCTGTGAGATCAGTAACTTCCGAAATGTTAAGAAGCCCCAGCGGGGGTGTGAGTGTTATCTGTTTCCCAGTTGCATCCTGCATGTGTGTTGTTGCCCCATACCATATGTAGCGTAGGAGTGGACAGTCCCACATAGTACGATAGAAGGTTGCCTCTTGATGACAGCCACGCAGACATAAAGCACTCCGTCTAATTCCCATTTTTGCTAAGCTCACCCTGCGAGATACGTTCTGTGGAGAATATTTTATTGGATTAGCCAAAAGCAAAGAGTGATCGCTGCTTCCCTTAGATATATCAGTGCTGCCGGCCAGTCCTCGTCCTCAATATTTCCAATAGCGGTCTGCCACCTGTCTCGCAGACCCTGAAAGGAATCTGGCAAGTTGTTACAGAGTTTGCAATACGTCAGTGATATAGCTTTGTCTGAAATGGACTCAGAGAGCAGTCAGTCTTCCAGGGGGGACAATTCTGGCAGGTTACCTAGGTCTGGGAGTGCTGTTGTAAGTACATGGTGGATCTGCAGGTAGCGAAATATTTCCCCAATAGCCAAGTCATATTTCTGTTGTAGTTCACTAAATGTAAGGATTTTGCCCTTCTTCACTAAATGGCCTATGGTGGATATTCCAATTGTGTCCCATTTATCAAAGCGTAGTTGATAACACAGGAGCCCAAGTTGTGGAGTAGATCATAATGGTGTGGCCTGAGTCAATACCCCGGTCCAACCCATACTTTTAGTTACCTGATGCCAAATTCTGACCATTTGTGCAGTAGAGCCCACGTACCTCCCTTTCCTGGCCTTCATATAGAGAGCTCCTAAGCACCCCTCTCTTCCCATCTGGTATCTGTCTAGCATGTACGCTGGGTCCATCAGAGAATGGTATAGCCAGTAATTTATAGCCACCAATTGTTGGGCCCAATGATAAAGTTGTATGTGTGGAAGTGCAGTCCCCTATCATATCACCCTTTAGTCCGTTTTTGCAGCGCTATGTGAGGCGCTCCCCGGTTCCATAACAATGATCGGACTTCACTTTCAATACTTTTAAAATAAGAGTCAGGGACCTTATAGGGGCAGTTTTGAAGGATATTCAAAAATCACGGGAGGGCCAGCATTTTAAACAGGGCGGTTCTGCCTAGCAGAGAAAGAGGCAAAGATCACCAGTATTTAACACCATTATGCAGTCGTTCTAAGGGGAAGGCTAGATTTTTATCATAAAAGATAGCGAGATCTAATTTTCGTGTCCTTCTGGCCATTTTAGCCCTCTGTTTGAGATGTCACCTCTCACCCAGGAAAGCAACTTTCAAGGATTGAGGAGAAAATCAGGGGGGATAGGCGGCAGCCTTGTCTGGTGCCCCTGCCTAATGGGAACACTCGGGACGTGTGGCTGTTGACCTTTTCTTGACCCAAATCTGTATAGAGGATGCATATCCACCCTAAAAACGTTGGGCCAAACCCCAGGCATCCCAGCAGCTCGAAGAGATAAGGCCATTCTATAGAGTCGAATACCATGGAGGCATCTAAAGAGAGCACTGCTGCACCTTTCTCCATAAAGGTTGGGCGCCCCAGGACATTGTGAATGCAGTGAATGTTTAGGGCCGTATTCCTCCCCGGCATAAACCAGATTGGTCAGCATGGACCAAGGAGGGAAATATTGACACCAGGCGGGAAGCCAGGAGCTTTACCAGCACCTTTGCCTCAACATTAATTAACGAAATTGGTCGGTAGGATCCGCAACTGTCAATGGGTTTACCCGGCTTTAGAATGAATAAAAGCCAGACGCTGATCTTCCGGCAGAACTCCTTTCTCAAGGCATTCGGTATACATGTTGTGAAGGTGAGGGGCAACCCGCTGGGCCATGGACTTAAGACATTCAATAGGGACCCCGTTGGGTCCCATTGCCTTCCCTGACTGGATACTTTATATGGCTTTGCATTTTTCTTCATCAGTCAGATTCTCTTCCATGACATTCCTATCTGACTCTAACAGGGTGGGTAAGCGCATATCTGCCAGCAATTGACGGGAGTCCTTGGCCATATATTTAGTGGAGGAGGTATAGACTTTTTCTAGATGGTCAGCAAATGCCTCCACAATGTCTTGCGGATCTGAGATCTGTTCCATCCCGTTGATGGTCTTTCTGGGTACCCATTGTTCCCTTTGTTCCCTTTTCTCCAGCCAAGCTAACATTTTCCCCGGCCTGCCCCAATCTCATAGACCCTATGCTGCGTTTGTACTAGTCTAGACCATGTCTTCTCCCTCGCCATGGTTTTGTAGTCTAGCTGCTTAACAGTTAGTTGATGCATGGTGTCCTCACTGGGTGAGAAGGCATTTAGCGCCTCCAGCTGCAGGAGTTCACTCTCCAGCTAGGTAAGGTGCTGATTTTGTTTCTTGACATATCCCACTTTCAGCGCCAGGGCCTTCCCTTTTAATCTTGTCTTATAGGCTTCCCATATTGTCTGTGCCGACTCTATGGAACCGACGTTTTCATTAAAGTAGTGGTCAGTCTGTGTAAGCAGAGTCTCTTTTATGTCTGGAATTTTAAGTAACAAGAGATTGAGGATAATATTGATACTATGCCGTGTATTGCGATAAGTACGCTCAATCCACACCGGAAAGTGATCCGAAATGCCTCTCGGCAGACCACGTGGATGATTAAAAAGTCTGATATCTGCTATATGTGTTAGAAAGTAATCTATGCAGGACACTCTTGTGTGCATTGGAGTAGTAGGTATAGTGAGTAGAGTCTACTGTAGGGCGCCACACATCTGTCAGGCCCAGAGCTCGCGTGAAGTCCTCCATATGCATATTGGGGCACATCAGGGGACGTCGGGGATGCCTGTCTCTTTGGTCATCCATAGTCATATTAAAATCGCCTCCCAAAATTAGAGTGCCGATGAGGAGATCTACCAAAATTTTCCCTATGTCCACAAGATCTTCCCTACCCAATGCAGGGGGAAGATATGCTGAGACCTCATTTAACGTCTTCCCCTCCCAGCTGGCCTCCAGAATGGCAAACCTCCCCTGAGGATCCACCCATGTGTGGGTGGGAGTGAGTGTGAGGCTTTTCAGAACTAGAATATCAGTCCCCTTCGAGCCCGATGTAAACCCTGATGGACCAGCAACTTGTAACTCCCCAGCGTAAGGGCCTTACAATTATTATTATTCACAAATTTAGGGACAAAGGGTTTTTATACCTAAGGTCCAGCACAGTTGCCCAAATGCAATATAAACATTAAAGTTGTGCTGTTCCTGAATGATCATTCAGGAACAGCACAACTTTAATTTTCACCTTACAATTGTTACTCACTAAGGGCCAGATGTAGGTAGCCAAATACCGGTCGGTAACGGCCTATTTCGGCCGTTACCGACCGGTATTTGGCTTTTGAGATGTAGGTGGGTCAGAATTTACAGAATCTGTATATTTACTGTTTCGGTAAATTTACCACTTTGTTATTTTACCGAATTGGTAAATATACCGATTCTGTAAATCCATATGTAGGTGGCGCAGTTTGCAGTGCCACAGGCCCTTAGGATTTCTTATTTTACCACCCAATCCTATTGGGTGGTAAAATACCGAATTCCAGTGTACATGCACATCTGTGCATGTACACCTATGCCATGTGACACACAGACATGCCCTTAGGGCATGTATGTGTGCCACATGGTACACAAGCCTACATTTGGGGTGCTACATGGTGTCAAAGTGACACCCCGTTCCCCGTGCCAGGATTCGGTATTTACCGATTCAGTAAATACCGAATCTGTATTTCACATTGATTCCTATGGGCTTCAACGCCCATAGGAATCAATGGGAAATACAGATTCGGTATTTACTGAATCGGTAAATACCGACTCTTACAGAATCGGTCATTTTTTACCTACATCTGCCTCCTTCCAATTTACCGACTCTTAAATACCGGTTTGGTATGAGTCGGTATTTAAGAGTCGGTAAATCGGAATTACCTACATCTGGCCCTAAGTGCGTTTCTAGCATCAAAACCAGATCGGGGCCTGTCTCTTAAGATATTGCAACACATCTCTGCGCTTTATTTTGTCCCCAACCCTTTTACATTCAACGTTGGAATGGATAGTGACATTTCTATCTGAGTCCTAGCTATAGAATATGTGCAAAGAGCATGTGAAAACCTCTGGGCAAATCGTGAGGGGCAGTCGCCATATTCGACATCATCATGACCAGGTGAATAGACATGGAAGGACCGTCATGCACAGCTTGGCTAAAGAACTACTTGATTGCATACCCTACTGTTGAAATGAGAAAACAGGCAACCAAATCTGACTTTCGATACTTTGTGATGAAAAAGTAAACATAAAACGTTACTTCACAAAACCATGTGACTAGATTAAAAACCCCAAACAAATCCCCCAGCTCCCCCTCCCAGAAACTGCCCCTCCCCCCAAGTTCCCACCTCCCCCCTCCCTGCCCCCCTGCCTGTGAATTTTAAACTACCCACTCCCAAACATGGCAGAGTGCCTGTCGCCCCTCCTCCCATTTCAGAGTGCCTAGTCTACAGCCACTAGCCCTCCCCCACTAAATCTACCTGTTTTGCAGACAAAAGTTGCCATGGGAGACCACTAACTCTGCTGTCGATCATTATCCCAATGACAAATGTTCACAAATGTTTGACTTCTGGAAATGCCCATATAGATCGGTTAAGCCCAGTAAAAACAATAACCGACCCCCCAAGAGTCACTTATCTATGATCCACAAAGTCTGCTGCTTATGTCAAAGCCATCGCTTTATTAGCTGTGAGATGTCGAGTCTGATGCTGTATTTAGGGAGGTATTCTGTGACCCCCGAAGATGGGCTGGAACGTCGTGTCTTGGTCCCACTGCTCGTCCTCTCTGGGGTTTCTCCACCCGCCGCCAGCCATCAATCCAGTCCCATACCTCCTCTGGTGTAGACAAGAACTAAACTTTGCCTCCATCCTTGACTCGAAGCTTCGCAGAAATATCATGGCATATTTCACCTCCTTATCCCCCAATGCCCTTTTCACCGCAAAAAAACTGCGACGTTGAGTTTGGACTTTCGTCGTAAAGTCAGGAAAAAAAGGAGACAGCACTATCGTCCAACTTGATTGGCGATTAGCCCTAGCTGTTTGAAGGATGACATCTCGGTCCCTAAAATTAAAAATTCTAGCATTTATCAGGAAAAGGGGATCACCCGGCCTAGATCTCCCACCCGGGACTCGAGGAGCTCGCTCCATGGAAAAATAGTTTGAAAGGCTCTTGGGTTGGAGATGATTTAGTATTAAATCTTCCATGAACAGGTCAGTGGCAGGACCTTCTGTGCGTTCTGGCACCTCCAAAAAGCGCACATTGTTGCGTTGCGACCTGCCTTCATAATCGTCAAGCTGCTGTTCCATTTTTGCTTGTTTATCTTGCAATTGAAGGACTTGTTATGTAATCTTGGAGGTTTCTTTATGGAGTTCAGCAGTGGTATCTTCCACTTCCTTTACTCTATCATCCCTTTTCCGGAGATCAGCCCTGGTAATGGAGGCCTCCACATTTACGGAATCAATACGGGATTCAAGAGAGGTGCGCACTCCGTCGGTCGCCACCATGATATACTGAAGCGTTGGTTGTCGCTGCGCTTGGGTGGAATCTGACTGGCCCGACACCTCTTGGCGAGTTAGTTCCTTCTCTTACCCCGTTTTGTCCCATGCAAACATGTCCAGCTTGCTCTGCATTGTATAGAATGCACTATTTGAAGGTAAAAGCGAAGGGGCTTATTTATGAGTCCCTTGCAACAGATTTATTTTGCCTGTGCATCATTTTCTTAACATACTGGCAGCGTAAATAATGTGCCACGTTGCACTGTGTTTACAAGGTGACACATCTAGGTAGCTATGTCACCTTGTAAAGCCCTGTGCCAAATTATACCTAGGTATAATGTATGCAGGGTGGGTGTTCCCACGCAACAAAGCCTTGTAGGAGTGGCACAGTAAAATCTATCAGATTTTACTGTGCCACTTTTGTTTTTCGTGTTTGATAAGCTTTGTTGAATTAATAACAAATACAAGAGAATAAGCCAAGCTTTTGACATATTAACTGTGAACTATTACAAAGAAAAATAGTCTGTAAAACAGAGTAGAAAGCTACTTTTGTTTTTGGACAATATCATAGGACGGAGGGGGAAGGGGGTAAAGGGAGAAGGTTACAAATCTTTAACTGAAGATCGAGTAACAATATAAAAATGACCTAAAGGGTAAAGAAACCATTAGAATAATCCAAAAAGAAAACAGTTCAATAATGAAAGATATTAAAAGGGGAAAAAGCAGACATTACCAATTCACGGAGGTTTAAAATATATGAGATGTTGTAACCTTATTCAAATAATTGGTTAATAGTGATCAAAATAAAACTCTATTCACAAATGGTTTAAAAGAGGAGGCAAATCCAACATATAGTCAATGATGTGACAAACCCTGTTCCACCAAGACTTAACAATTTAGTTGAACATTCCCAGTTTAACAAAATTTGCTGAAAAGCTAACACCAGCATTAAGTCAACTAAACCCCTACCATGTAAGGGCAATCCCAACGAATCTGATAAGCTACCTGTAAAAAGTAAAAAAGATTTGATAGGGAGGTGTGCAAATGAAAAATAATTGAAATATGAGACCAAATATTCATCCAGAAGGAATCAACATTAGGGCAAGTGAACAAAAGGTGCATCAAATCTGCCAAGGGACAATCACAAGACCAGCAAATCTTGTTATCAGTGTGTGTGAAGTGAGCTATAGATAGAGGAGTAAAGTATAATCTACGATAAAGAAAAAACATGGATTGAGTGGTGGAGGCAGATCTAAAAATTTTCAAAGATCTAGCCCAGATCTTGTCCTAGAACTGGATGCTACAAACACAACCCTTATCCGCCTCCCAGGCAATTTCCACTTAAGATTTAGGAGGGTCAGAATTTGGGGTCTCAAAGGTATTTATAAATCTGGGAAGTTTTGGAAAGTATTGCTCGTATTCTGAGGAGTGGATCCTCTGCTGACACAGATTCATTAGAAGGGAGCGAATAAAAAACATCCAAAATTATTCCCATAAGATTTGAGAATGTATGCCAAACCGAATGAGGGCATTAATAAGTTTCCTGAAAATGAGGAAAGGAGCAAGGAGACAAGCCATCAAACATATCTTGGACCCAAAAGATCCCCTTAAGTTTCCAGGTCTTCCAATAAAGGAGTCTATTATTGATGGCAATGAGACCATTGTGCCAAAGAGGGGAGCACAAGAAGGATTCTCTAGAATCAATTTTAAACTGGCAATGAGGTCTTATTAACGAGCATGTGTGCTTAAATAGTGGAAGAAAAGTGACATTAACTTTTGAAGTAAAGACCAGAATTTCCTTTACACATAAAGGTGCTAGTAAGGACCGTTCAACATTTACGATCAATCAACGAGAAGCCATTTGGAAGCAAGTCTAAGACAAAAAGCCTTATGGTAAAGCCGGAAGTCGGTAAAATTCACTCCACCATTGGTTTTGGATTTCTGAAGGTGTGATAAGGAAATTCTGGATTTCTTATTATTCCATAAGTACTTAGAGAGGAGAGAGTCAACTTTTTCTTCAAATAGATAGATGGAATGTTGACAGGAATCATAGACAGAATACATAATGAAACAGGAGTGATCATCATTATAATAGAATCGAGACAACCCCACCAAGAGTGAAAAAGAGGATTCCAGGAAAAGATAAGTTTAGAAACACAATCTAAGCCTTCTTTCATGTGGATTTGAACTGATTCCAGTATGAAGGCATTGAAGCAGATGCCTAAACATTTGATTTTAGAACTATTCCAATGGAACCCAGTAGAGTCAAAATGTTGTTTGAGACTAAATTTAGTGATAGGAAGAATTTCTGTCTTGTTAGAATTGATTTTATAACCTGAAACAGAGGAAAAATCTGCAATCCCTTGCGGTAGAGGAGGAATAGAGGTTTCAGGATGAGATATAAAAATTAAAATTTCATCCACATAGGGGTACAACTTCAGATGTTGATCAGGTGTATAAACCCAGTAATAGAGGTATTTTGGCGAATATGGGATAAAAAGGTTCAAGTGATCCAATAAATAGAAGAGGAGATGGGGCAGCCTTGGCGTACACCCCATCACAGAGTAAAGAATTGAGAGGTGAGACTGTTAACTGTGACAGAAGCTTTATGGGCTGAGTAAAGCAAGGAAATAAAAGAAACAAATTTAGAGCCAAACTCATGCCAATGGAGAGCTTTATATAAGAAGTTCCAATGCACTCTTTCGAAAGCCTTCTCCGCATCAATAGTGACAGCAGCAAAAGGTTAGGAAAGAATACATTAAAAAATAGGCTGGGGTTATCAGAGGTTCGACTACTTTCAATGAAACCACATTGCTGTAGGCCTATTAGTTTCGGTAGAAGAGGGTTAAAATGTAGAACAAGCAGTTTGGCAAACATTTTTATTGAACATTCACCAGAGAAATAGAATGATAATTCTTACAATGTTTGGGATCACAACCATCTTTGTGAATTAGACAGATTGTAGCTTCTAAAAAGGTACCTTCTGCTCTACCGTAATAAGAAAGTATTCAAATATTTGTAGGAGTTATGAGAGAAGGAGATTTGAGAAGTGTAAATAAAATTCTGACGTAAAGCCATTGGGCCCGGAGTTTTATCTTTTTTAAGAAGACTTAAAGATTGAGACAGCTCTGGAATTGAAAAGTCAGATTCTAGAGAGGTGAAGTCAAGATCCTCATTGGAGGGGCAAGGAATTTGGCTAAAATAAGCATTAATACTAGAAGTAGAAGGGGTAAACTCAGGAGTATAAAGAGTTTCATAGAATTTCATGAATAATTCTAAGATATCCTGATCTTTGAAAAAAAGAAGTGTTCCATTTGATGTGTGGATGGTTTCTACCAGCATGTGCTCCTACTGAGATTTGAGATAATTATCTATTAGTTTACCAATTTTATTGCATCCTGTAGGAGTGCATTGTTAAATTCCATCTAGATGACCTGGGGTCTGGATGGAGCAACTCAAAGTCAGTGACCACCGGAGCATTACCAGAGATTACATTTTGGAAAGAGAAAAATGTAATCCAATCTGGATAAGGAACCATGTGGAGGGGAGAAATAAGGGCATTCTGTTGCCTCTGGGTTATAGAGCCCCCAGGCATCTACAAGGTGTGTTTGAGAACTTGTAGTTTGGAATTGTTTGTGGGTCTTGTGAGGAATAAAATGGAATTGGGATTGGCAATCTATAAAAGGGTCAATAACCTGGTTACAGTCTCTGCCTAGAATAACAAATTCATCATTATTTTGAATACACTTTTTGTAATGTTAGACCATAAAGACTAATCCAGTTCGGTTAGACCTTAAACATTGAAAACTGTAAAGAAATGTTGGTAATAAGCAATATACCTAATAACCACCTACCCTCTGAATCGGATTCCTGAGAAACTTGTAAACGAGTATTGGTTTTCTCGATAAATGGTCTTAGTGCACATATTTCATCCAATACAGTGTCTAAAGATACAGGTTAAACAGGTTTTGGCAGAGAGGGATAATATTGTTTGAGTCTTTTGTTGGCAGAGGAGGGCTATTGTGTCTTTGACGATGCAATGGGTACAGACGTGGATCTTAAACAGCTAGATTGAGCCATATTGATTGAAATATGCTGTACATCCATGGGGAGACTGTAGAGGGAGAGCGCGTCACAGGCAAACTGACAGTAAGGCTTTTTTTTAAATTAGTAGATGCCCATGTATTAAAAAAAATATTAAAACCCAGCGTACTTACATGAATTCAATAAAGTATTTTCTTGATACAAAAGGAAAAAGGCCAGTGATGCAAGACTTAATATTAGCTGGATGAAACCACACTGAACTGAGAGAGAGTTCCAAAGCCCTAAAAGGATGAAGAGGAGAAACAGTACATTATGGCTGATGAGGATTTCACCAGTCAGAAAAAAAAGAAAACAAATGGCGCCAAATATAATATAATGTGTCCCTCAATGTTTCAGGCATCCAGTAGCAAGAAAGAGGAATTTATGGATAGCCTCATGTTTAGCAGGGGTTCCACTGCTCAAATCACCCCATTATATTATTTAAGCTGTCCAAGAACTGCAGAAAACAAAGCTGTTACTCCAGACGAGTCGTGGATGTTCGGAGTCAGGCGTCCATCTTGGAAGCCACCGTGTGCGCGTATCCCTACTGCACCACGTCTAAGACGCCACTGCATCAAAATCTTATGTCTGCCTCATAGCAGGCATAAGGATGACGCAGTGCTGTGTGTATAGGCCGGCCTCATGCATTGCTGGAGTTGTGTCATGTTTGCGACACAACTCCAGCAAATCGTAACTTTTGCGCCAACAGATATGTCAGGATTCTTGATGTATCTGTCATTTCATGAGGCATGGAGCACCAAATATAAAATACGGTGCATCCATCGTGTCACAAGGAGGGTGCAGTGAAAACTGTTGCAATGCTGTTTTATCGCAGCGATGCAACAGTTTTTATAAATGAAGCCCCAAAGGTTTTGCCACTGTTTTTTTTATTTGTTACTGCAAAACTAATAGGAAGTGCACAAAATTAATGTGTGGTGTCTTCAAACAAATCCCAATAAGGAAATAACAACAGCTTAAATGCTAATTTGTCTGTTTAAACAAGAAAAGTGTTGTATTATTGTGGGCCTCTGAGATATGAAAACGAAGCAATTACAAAAGAAACTCGGTGCACTAAACACAAGGATGTACATTTGGTCACGTGCAGAGGAACAACCATTTCGTCCCATGGTGGATGTGATTTACGAGGAATTGTAAGCCAGAATGACTCTACATTACACTTATGACATTTATTTCTATGAAGATATTCATATTTTCATAAACAGGTAAAGGTGATTTATTTAAAAAATCACAAAATATGTGGTCAGTTGCCGAAGATAAGGTCGGCAATTTAGCCACAGGACCACATCTCTGACAATTCAATCGCATTGTTGATGTGCTTGTTATTGTAATCCATATTAAGACGATCATTTTTTAAGAGCATTTAAAAATAATGAGAAAAGATTCATCATGCGCATGTTTGGCAACTCATTAGGTGAACGCATTACTCAATATTTGATCACCCCTCATCAAAGTCTAGTGCTTCCTGTGTGTGGGCGAGGCGTGGATGTTAAGCCGCAAAATGTATCTACGTGATCTGAATCCACCTGAATCCATGTACACCGTACTTCCACTATCTAGGTTAGCAGGATCCCAGATGAGATTAAAGTTTCTATATTTAATTAAAACAAGGATTGATTGGACGTCACTGGTTAATATATCGTTAAAAATTTTGAATGTATATAAAACCCCACTGATCACCCACAATTCCTTGAATACGTCACACACATATAGAACTGTGCAAACAGCAAACTCAGATGTGACCTACTCCAGGAAAAAAGGAGAGTTCTTCAAGAAGGCTTTAACATTTTCAAGATCTACCTCAGTATAATATGCTGAGAAGTGTGCTTTGTGGCATCTTAGTTTTATGGCGCCTTTTCTCTTTGTTGAATTTCAAACCCAGGAACTTTGCGATACATTTTACCTGAGTTCTTTTTCTGAAACTATTTGACAAATATTGTTTTTAATACGTATATGGCACAAGGTCCATTATGACTGAGTGTGGTTTTGTAGAAGGTTTTTTAGTGGAGCTCTAAGTAGGACTTTCTCACGTGTTTGTGGCACAACAACATGTCATGTGGACCCTTAATTAGCTATATAAAACTGTAGGTTTGAAACTGAGGGCCCAGATACTAGTATCAGACCAGAACCCCAGTGCCATTGAGCAGCAGAACCCTACACAGTGGCCATACAACCAAACACCACTGCCATTAGTAGTCAAACATTGGCAGCAGATCAGAGCCCCATTGTAAAGGTTAAATAATTGCCAAAAGCTCAAGAGTTTAAAAGAAACGGGAATTTGCCAGTTCAAGCAGTCCCTGAAAGTAGAGACTACTAATCGTATATAACATATGTATAAGTTTGGGAAAGAAGCCAGATGAGTCTGCATCAGGCAAGTTGATTTGCCAGGTAAGTTCTGCAAATCTCCTTTAGCAGTTCATAGTCAGCAAGAACAACAGTCGTCCGTCACCATCACCATCAAGCTGCACATATGTAAACTCTCTTGCAATTCCCAAAATTGCAATTGACAAAATCCCTAAATCAGACAATATTATACTCTTAGTGTGTCCTCCTGGAATCACATCATCATGTCAGACCACTCAGTGCATTGGTCAGTTCGCAAGAAGTGTGCGTCAGGTGACACTAAGAAGACACAAAATGCAGAGAAATTGGTGGGATAATTACTCAGTCCTTAAGCCATCCAGTATGTGAAACATTAGAACAATGTTCTTTTAGCTAGAGCATAGGAGACAGATCAAGAGGATAGTATCCAAGGCAGCTGTTCAGAAATGGTAACATGTATGTAGCAAATTTTTCAGTACATGAGAACTCAGGAAAGAAAACACAGTTTCACATAATTTGTTAGACTGAGTAGTTCTCTCATGAACAGTGAGCTTAGCGAGACAGAAATGTTTACGTATGCTGAGGAACCGGAATTGGAATTAGACCTAGTAAAACATGTAGTCACTATCAGTAATTAGCGTGATGCACCTATTAGGCAAATATATG
Source organism: Lissotriton vulgaris (assembly GCF_964263255.1). Taxonomy (NCBI): domain Eukaryota; kingdom Metazoa; phylum Chordata; class Amphibia; order Caudata; family Salamandridae; genus Lissotriton; species Lissotriton vulgaris. The sequence continues at coordinate 907,867,362 of NC_141698.1, forward strand.
ATTTCAAACATCAATAAGCTCACATATGTAATATCGAAGGGATTAATATATGCCTTATTACACGCTTTCATTTCCGTATAGGCAATATAGCTTGACCCGACCAACGCCATTTTGTGGCCTAGTCTGCTTGCAGCATTAGTGGAAACCTACCATTATACTTAGCTAAAACCGTTCTCTTGAGAAATAGTCTGACAAATCTAACAAGCTGCTGCTTCTGCACGTTAGGCCTGTCAAGGTTATAGGTGGGGGTAGGCTGGATAAGCACATTCCAGGAGGCACTGTGTGGACACTCTTGGAGCTAGCAGAAGGGAGTCACCCTCTCGACCTTGCTATAACGAGCTGAGCTAAACTAAGGAAGCTTTGTGCTCCATATATGGTCTTTCCTTTGCACCATACTGTACCAACTTGTATTTTTCCTTCTAAGGTAACGGTTTCGAAATGTAACAGTATATATGTGATCTGTCGATAATGTGCCAGTAGTCTTCTCGGCGGACCTCGTGGGGTTAGGTCGCGAGAAGCTCCTCTGGCAGAGTTTATTTGTTTTAATAAACGATTCGACCTTCTACACTGCCAACTGACTGATTATTGGTAATTGGTATCAGGGCTATTTGTAAGTATAGCTCTATTGGGTTGTAATTTATTTTTCGGTACTTCAGTTGGTCACTCCACCGGGACTCCGCGTTGGGGTTGTCCCTCTGTAATCAGAAAGGAACGGGACATTGGGAAGGGTGATCTTGATCGGGGGGAGGAGGATCGACCGAAGGGTTTGGGGTTTGCTCCGCTCTCTCAATCGAGAGAGCCCCAGCTGCTAGTGACCCCACGCCAGAGTCCTACAGGTGTAACCCGAGAACGGACCACGTTGGTCTATAGTAGTTGGCAGTGGAGAACGCACAATCGAACCTGAGTGCACCAGGTGAGTGATTTGTCTTGTTTTGTGTTGGATATCCTTTGGATTTGAATTTGGAATTTGGTGGCTTCAGGTGACGGAGAACTCGGAGGGGGGTTGGACGGGGCAGTATTGAGACTGCACGGGCAGACACTCCAGTTTTGAATTTTGGAGATAACTAGAAATTAAGACCAGACGCCTTGGTGTAACTTGTGGAAAAAGTTCACACCCGGCCGGACTGCTCTCGGAAATGTTGGCGGCTGAGATTGGGTAGCCCCCGGACAGATTTGGAGCGGTGCTTGAAAAAGCGGGCTCAGCCAGAATAGTCTGGGAGGTGAACCATGAAGTTTGCTGAATGGTCCGTAGGTCGGTCTGTGGTTTGAAGAAACCTGTGTGGCTATCTCTAGGCAGTCTAAGGACAAGGCTGTTTTGATTTTGCTTTTGGGTCTTTTCTATTTCGGAGGTTTGGAGAGAGTTCTCCATAGGTGGGAGTCGACGGGCTCCACCTTTTGCTTGGAATAAGCTTGTTTGTCTTTTTATGTCAATGTAAAACTGTGGTCGATTTATTTGTGTGTAATTGGATCTGATTGTAAACATGGCCATGTGTATGAGAGTGTTGCAAATAACCCTTTCCTTTTCAGCTAGACGTAGTTAAATTCTGGAGAAGGGGCAATGCCGTGTTTTAGTAAGTTATGCTTCGGCTGTATTGGCCAGGGAGGTACAAACTGGACTAAAGCCAGCCAGCCCCTCCAGAGGGAACCCCCAGCCATGATATGTATTGTAAACATGGGATTAGCCCACTCCTATTTAATACCTTATGGAATAAGTACACCAAAGATAATGTAGAATTACCGTGGCCGAAGACAGGATCCTTTGATGAGAAAAAGATCCAGTATTTGCAAGATCGTTTGTTCGCTAAACGCAGCAGACAAGCTATCTTTGATACTCTTAATAAGTGGCAGAAAGAAGCAAATCGGAGACGTATACGGGCCGAGAAATTAATAAAGATACATCAAGGACAGACCGTAACTCAGAAAGCCATTGCTCACGATAAAAATCAGACCAAGAAAACATCGAGTGTTTAGAAAGGCAGTTTAAGTTACAGGTGCAAAAGTTATGTGACTCGAAATGAAGCGGAAGATGAGATAGAGGATTTATTGAATGTGAGGCCTCCCCCACTTTATGCGCCTCAACGCATATACCTTGCTGTGCCTCTTCAGCCAGCCACCGCCTCCCTAGCCTCCGCCCCGGAGGCAGACATGTCTCTCATTCCCCTAGGTACTACTCGTGCCACTCTTACCTCATCGAGAGACACACCTACACCTATCCCCGACACACGGCAACCCCCAGGATCTTCCCGTATAGTTTTGGCAACCCCAAGTCCCATATGGACGTCTCAATCAGCTAGGGCAACCCCAGAGGATAGAGAGCGTACTCCATTAGGGGATTCTGGAGGAATTAACGCTAGACGATTATTTACGAGAGCCTCTTTGGGCTATAGTGAGAAAGAGGCTATAGCGGACCAGGCAGTTAAATGGATGCGGAAAGATGTATATACAGTAGCTGACTTGTGGAGTACCATGAGGGATCTCGAACCGGTTATGCAGCAGCATGCTTTACATCAAATGTCCCGCTATCTTATTGATGCATGGGAACAATGCTTTCAAGACGGAGCAGCACCTCAAATATTGTATGACATCTTGGACCGAGCTCATAAGTTCGATCTAAGCCCGGTGGAGGTGTACAAAAACGTAGAACCTTTAGAAAAATACCGAGGTAGAATGTTTGTAAAATGTCCCAACTGGGATTTTTTAGCATCCCATGAGGGAAGTGCATCCTATTTTCATCCTGAAGTGCCTGAAACACGTGATGATAATAACCAGGTTACAAGAGCTCGAGTAGACGCACGGTTTGAGGAACAATGGGTATATACAACCTGGAAACGATGCAAGGTCCTTGCTTTAAAATCACAGCTGCCTGACCCTCGTAAGAACCCCACCGCTTACTACAAAGAACTAACTGAAGCTGCAGCCTCGGCTGTAATGACTTTAGCAGATGTTGAACTATTCTTCGGGTTATTGGTCCCTGTAGATATATAGCGACAGGTTCATGACACTGATCACGCAGCGGAACTAGGGGGAACTTGGAAAGAATTGAAAGACTGGGAGCGAGATCGCAAACATGGAGATAAGCCTAGAAATTAAATTACTACTCTTCCAGCAAAGATAATTGCATACATGCACACACTGATTCCCCCTGTAAAGTTGACTGGGATAAATTGACAGCTTGTAAACTGATTTTTTCACTCGGTTTGAAGGAACTTTCATTGATTTTAGCGGACAGGACCTAGCCACAGAAGGCGGGGTCCGGTTGTTTGTAAATCGGTTTGTGACCAACTTGATACCTGAAATTTCTGCTCAGTTACAATCCGCTGAGAGTACCTGGACGACCTCTACTCCCTCCGTGATATTAAGCATGGCCCAATATTATGAGCACAGAGAAAATGAGAGCAAGGATAAAGTGGAGAAAAAGGTCAAGGATCTTAAGACCCGAGTATTGCTACAGCAAGTCGTTCGAGGACAAGGAGGAGGGAGAGGAGTCCGAGGGCCAGTATCCAGAGGGGTGGGGACAGGCAGAGGCACAGGCGTGGTCCAGCCGTTAGGGTTAAATCAGTGTGCTTATTGTAAACAGGAACGACATTGGAAAGCTCAGTGTCTGTTACTGCTTGCCCAGAATGGAGCGGTTCAAGGACGAGGATGTGGGCGAGGTGGCCCAGACTGGAGTGATATGCACAGGGAAGAAGCGGCTCAAGGCAAGTCTGAACAGAACGATTTTGATAACCTTCAAGGTAGACAATACTATTATGAGGATTACGTATTTGGAGATCAGGATGGATATGTTCATCCATAAGACAGCCAGGGACAGAGTAGGGGCCAAGTGTCGATCCCAGTCAATCAACAAGGACCCTATGTCAGAGGGGAATTGATGGGGACTTCTAAGAATTTTCCAATTGACACAGGAGCAATGAATAGTTCTGTTGCTCGATCATTGGTTCCAGGGGCGGCTCTGTCCGGGCAAAATAATGTATCTGTGGGATTTTCAGGAGTTCCGGTGGTAAGCCCCATCTCTAAACCCCTCCCCTTCACTATTTGTCCTGCTACTATTGATTCGCCTTTTCTGTTGACTTCACATTGTGGTGAGAATTTATTGGGTTTGGATATGTTGAAAAAGTTGAACGCAAAAATATATTGTTCCCCAGATGGTGTTTATTTAACGAAACAACCCCACACCGACAATATGAAACAATGTTTTGCTAAAAATGAACCACTTCCACCTGAGTTTGATACCATCCCTACTGCGCTATGGGCAGCAGGGGATGCGGATGTTGGTAAATTAGACATCCCGCCCGTCCATATTACGCTGAAACCTGGTGCGAAATTATCACGTATACCTCAGTACAAAATTTCAACAGCTGGCGAGCGAGCCTTGCTCTCAATTATTCAGGACTTAATTGATAAAGGGGTGGTTGAGGAAACAGCTGCCAATATTTGTAACAGTCAGATTCTCCCGATTTTGAAGAAATCCCCTGAATCTGGATCCCCGGGGAATATTGATGCATATCGTTTTGTGATAGACCTGCAGGAGGTTAGTAAGATTGTAGTACCACAGTACTCTGTAGTGACTGATATCACCATTATACGTACGATGATCCCACCAACTGCTCAATATTTTTCGGTCATCGATCTGAAGAATGCCTTCTTCAGTATCCCGATTCATCCAGATAGCCGGCAGATCTTCGGCTTCTTGTTATCTGGCCGAAGCTTTAGATTCTGTCATCCACCTCAAGGCTATACTGAAAGCCCGAGCATCTATAGTCTGGCCCTTAAGGCCCTGTTGGATGATTTAGTTTTGCCCGCAGGCAATGTGCTCTTGCAATACGTGGACGACTTGTTGATAGCGTCTGACACTAAGGAGGGTTGTAAGGATGCCACTGTTAAATTGTTGCACCATCTGGCGGCGAAGGGTAATAAGGTGTCCCTGTCTAAGTTTCAATACTGTCGACAGGAGGTGACCTACTTAGGTCATCTACTGTCGAAGGAGGGTAGGCGTTTGACTCCTAACGTATTACTACTATCTCTAACATATCTGTCCCTTGCACCCAACGTGAAGTTCGTGCTTTTCTTTGCGTCACTTCTTACTGTCGCCAATGGATACCTAATTTTTCTCTTCTTGCTAAACCTTTATTGCATTTAACCACTAAAGATGTGCATGAACCCCTCCCTTGGACGGACGAATGTCAGCATTCTTTTGACTCTTTGAAATCTGCTCTTTGTTCTGCACCCGTCTTGGGTACTCCTGATTACCGTAAACCCTTTGTACTATATGTGCATGAGGATGCATTTTTAAATAAAACTAAGACACAGCATCTTACGAGTGCATGCCTCACTGGTTATGAATTGACCCTATTTGCTACACATATTACGATTATGCGATGTGCCACGTTAAACCCTGAAACATTGCTACCACTCCCTTCGAGTGAAATTGCAAATGATGTACAAGATTGCATATTCCGAACTGAAGAAGAAACGAAGGGTAGGATTGACCTCACTGACATTCCTCTATCTGACGCTCAAGGGGAGTTATATGTGGATGGGTCTTGCTTCAAGGTAGCAGATGGCACAACAACAGATGCATATGCAATTACCACACTAAAAATGGTAGTTGAAACATCTCGAGTTCCCCATCGATCAGCCCAGGCTGCTGAACTGGTGGCATTATTACGAGCCTGTGAATTAAGTGAAGGACTCAAGGTTAACATCTATACAGACAGCCAATAAGCCTTCGGCGTAGCCCATAGCTATGGGCGTCTATGGAAGGAGCGGGGTTTCCTCACGTCTCATGGTCAGAAAATACAGAATGGTCCCTTGGTGTTACGATTACTTGATGCCCTAACCTTGCCAAAAAGCTAGCCATAATAAAATGTCAAATGCTTTTATATAGCGCAACTTATCACCAAAGGAGGTCTCAAGGTGCTTGGCAAAAAGAAAGGCAGCATCCTTATTGAGCGGAGACGTCGGAGGAGAGGCATTATTTGGGAAAGAGCCACGTTTTCAAGCTCTTACGGAACTCCAGATGATTGGAAAGGGACAGAAGATGGGCTGGCAACTTGTTCCAGAGTTGAGGAGCCACATAAGAAAAGGTCCGACATCCATTCCTTGATGTCCGGACCCGAGGCTTGTATAACAAGGATTTCGAACTAGAGCGAAGTGCTGTAGATGGTCTATACCAGACTAGTTTTTTTTGCTAAATATGAAGGTCCAATGCCATGAAGGAGTTTATGAGTTAAACTCAGAATCTTAAATTGACATCTCTGGCGCACAGGTAGCCAGTGCAGCGTTTTGAGGTTGGGTTTAGAGGCAGACCTAGGGGGCAGTCCCAACACTAGTCTCGCAGCCGCATTCTGGAGGGTTTGCAGCTTAGTCAGCAGACTCTCATTAATGGAGGCGAACATTGCATTTCCAGAGTCAAGCCTGCTAACTATCAATCCCTGAACCAGGGGCTTTCTGGTTTCAAGAGGAAGCCATTTGAAGATTTTTCGCAATTGCTGCAGTATTCCAAAACAAGTTCCGGATACTAAATTAACATGTACTTTCAAGGATAGAGCGCTGTCAAGCATAAAGCCTAAATCTCGTACGGCTTCTTTAGGTTCAGGGCAAGGTCCTAGATCGTGAGCCCCCACTCCTGAGACCATATAGTCTTGGCCTTACCAAATAACAGAATTTCGGTCTTACTATAGTTGAGTTGAAGTCTGTTTTCACTCATCCAATTACGGATATGAACCATGCATTGTTTAAATCTGGTGCAGGTTTCCAGGAATTCGGAGCTACAGGTGATAAGCACCTGCGTATCATCTGCGTAAGACACTGTGGTAAAGCCATAGGATTTTATGATGTTAGCCTAGGGGGAGAGATACAAATTAAACAACAGGGGACTGAGAATCAACCCCTGTGGAACCCCGACAGAAAGATGGGTGTTACTGGGTGCATGGGTGTTCATCTTGACGTAAGAATGACGGTCCTCGAGGTAATTTGCGAACCAGGCCAGGGCGTTGCCTCTGACACCAATCTCCCACAACCCATGTTTCAAAATGCTGTGAGAGATGGTGTCAAAAGCCGCCGAAAGGTCTAATAAGACCAAAATAGCAGATTTGCCTCTGTCCGGGGTAAGTCGGATGTTGTCCACTATCTCAATCTCTGCAGTTTCCGTGCCATGGGCGGCGCGAAACCCTGACTGCGAGGGATCAAGGAGTGCATGGGTTTCAATATAGGAGGAAACACGTTTATTGACTAGGTATTCTAGGACCTTCCCAAAGTAAGGCAGTAGGGATATAGGTCTGTAGTTATACAGGACAGAGGGATCACTATTTGGCTTTTTAAGGATGGGCTTAACCTGGGCCAGCTTCCAGCTACTGGGAATGGAGGCACTCTTAAAGGAAGTATTGAATATGTTGGTCAAAGTGTCAACCAGCAGAGGGAGTATCTCACTGCACTTACGTGGAAACAGTGAGTCAGTGGGGGAACCAGATTTGATTTTCCTAAGTGCCAGTAGCACTTATGCTGTGGGGGTGGGCTCAAATTCTGTAAGGGATGGAGATTCAATGGTTTCTAAGGTAGGCACAATACAAGATGATGCCACCCCAGTCAGGGCCACATTGTGGTGGGAGGGTGGAATCGAGGAATAGATTAACTAAATGTTATTGTAAAAATGAGAACACAGCGAGTTCTCCCTCTCCAAGGTGGGAATGAATACTGATTACTCCACCTGAGGGGTGGTAAACTCCTTCAGTATTTTGTACAATTCTTTTCTGGATTGGGCTGCCTTATTTATTCTTTGTGTGATATAGAGCGTTTTTGCTGCTTTTATATGTTTTAAATAATTAGAGTGAGATAATTTGTAATTCTTGCAATTTTCCGGCGTTCTAGATTTCTGCCACAACTTCTCGGCTGATCTGCTGACCATTTTCTCTCTTTTCAAGGCCTCAGTAAACCAAGGTGAAGCGACACTTTTTACATTGACTTTCGTTTCCGGGATAATTATGCCAAGAGTGTTACGAATGGACACTTCTAATTGAGTAGCCATTATTTCAATATTGTTAGACCTATTATTAGGAGGCTTGAAATGCGTCAAAAAGGCCTCAGGAGTCAGTTTACACCTAGGTCATATAGATTTAGATTCTTTGTGAATAACAGTCCTTGACCTAGAAGGTTTAGGAAAATTAAAATGTGTTAGAAAGTGATCAGTCCAAATCATCTGCATAGGAGAGTCACAAATTAAGTCAGTTATGTTGGAAAATATTAAGTCCAATGAGTGACCCGCTTGATGGGTGGGGCCTTGTACACTTTGGGTTTGGCCCAAGGTTGCCAGGGTTGTGATTAAATGACAAGAATCAGTGTCATATAGTAACTCTGCATGATGATTAAAATCCCCTAGTAAAATAAAGTAATCTGTGGCCAGCACATGAGATGCTAGAATATCTAACAGATTGTTGGCAAAATTGGATTTTTCTTCCGGGGGTCTATATACCAGGGCTGCTCTGCCAAAGGATGCAGTGTTGCATTTCATATTAATTATCAAGATTTCAAACATTTTGTTAGAAAACGATTCAAGCCGGATAATCTCGATGGGGGCCTTTGCAGCCACTGCAATGCCTCCCCCTCGCTTTCCTACTCTATCTTGCCTGATGAGATGATATTCTTAGGGGAATGCCGTGGCAATATCTGGGGAAGCCTGGCTATGGAGCCACATTTCTGTCAAGAAACAAATATCAGGTTTATGATTATCCAGTAAGTAAGTAAGTACCTTTTTATGGTCTTAGGTTAATGAAAACCATTACAGAAAATACATTGAAAGCTCATATCATCAACTAAAAGATTATAAGAATTTTTTTTTAAAACATGAAAACTTTAGTTATAAAAGTAGTGGCTAAAAACAGTTTGATATGGGAGCGTGTTCATAGTGTCATGTCTTGGCCATCGTTCAATTGATCTGGTCAGGGCCAAAGTCAGTTTCAGTTCCAACAGTTTCAGGAATTTCACCAACTTCCCATTTAATGGAGGAAGACCTGGGTCGAAACAAGCGAGAACTGCTTTCCTGCGTGTGCAGATTTTTTGTTCATTAAAGGCAGTGTTTAGCAGGGCTGCTCTTTCCTCTTTCAGCCTCGGGCAGGTGCATAACAGATGTCTTCATTCTCTGCACCGCATAGCCTGCATTTTGTCCCACAGTCCCTGCTCAGCCATGGTTGTAAATGTGGAATGGATGGTAAGATTCCTAGCCTATGTTTTAAAAAGGCTTCTTTAGATTTCCTGCCATACCCCAGACCAAAGTATGCTATTAGCCCCGGCAAATTGTATGTGGACAGAGTCATCCAGGCGTGTCGCCTGTGAGAAAAGGTAGCTTTGTCTTCCACATGCAATAGTCTTTTTATGCACTTGTTTCCAACATGCTTGAATTGCGCATGCTGTAATGGAGTTTCCCATAATTCTTTCAGACCTGTGACAGTCAGGGACTCCTCTAAGAATGTTTTCAGTGGCAGTTTGGAGGAGCTGTTTAAGTCTTGCCATAGCTGATAGTTCAATGTGTTTTCTGGTGAGTTCTTTATTTTCTGCCAGCACTTTATGTATGACCCTCTTCTTGCAAGCATTTGGCAGGTCAGTCCAAATTCTAACCGGATCTGGGCTTGTGAGGTGTAGGTTGGCAGGTTAGGTAGGCCTTTGCAATAGTTGTGTCCAGCAGTTTCGCGTCTATGACTCTTAGAGCCTAACCGCCGTACGTGATAGATGACTCTATTTTGACTTGCGCCACGCGGAGCAGTGGGAGAAGAGTGGGGCCGTTCAGGTTTGAGTTTAGCTGTTTAAGCGTAGTAGCTATCAGCATCCCTTTCCTCTTGATTGCCTCTAGTTGGTTTGAGAAGCGACCTCCTTTGTTGACCAAGATTACGAGATATTTGTATTCTGAGCAGTTTGCAAGAAGCTTTGTTCTAAGGAACTAAGTGTGTTGCTTTTTGTTCCCAGTTATAGACAGAGATTTGGTCTTGTCGATGTTTACTTCTAGTAGGTTTGCTTTGGCGTATCCGTGCAGCGTGTTGATGAGATTTTGAAGACCTACTTTCGTGTGGCTAACCAGGACCACATCGTCTGCATAGGATATGCTGGGCAACTCTTTGACCCCCAGACGTGGAGCGTGCGCATTGCAAGCTTCTAGGGCAGGTGGTAAGTCGGCTGCAAATAAATTGAAAAGGGTCGGCGCTAAAACGCACCCTTGCTTTAGGCCTTTTGTGGTCGAAATGTGCCTGGAGAGGTGTGTGCCATTCCCGAGCTTTACCTGAACCCACGTGTTGGTGTGCAGTTCAATCAGAAGGTTTAGTAGAGGCGCGGGGGTCCCCCAAGAGGCCAGTTTTCTCCAAAGGTTGCCCCGGTTAACATTGTCAAATGCTGCTTTGAAGTCCACAAAGCAAAGGTGGAGAGCCTGTTTAGTCACCCTTGCTTTGTCGATAAGTAGCGAAATTGCCAGCAGATTTCAGATTGTTCCTGTTTCTCTGCAGAATCCCGTTTGACTGGGTGGAATTATGTTGCGGTTTGTCGCCCATTCACGGAGTTGGATCAGTAGGAGCCCCGCAAAATATTTAGCCTCAATATCCAGGAGTGCTATCAGCCGGTAGTTTTTTGGCAGTGTTCTGTCCCCCGCCTTATAAATTGGTGAAATGATTGAGCCCCTCCACGAAGCGGGAAGGCAACCAGATTGGCTGACAGACATGTAGAGGGGGGTCAGCGTTTCTGCCCAGTATTCCGACTCAAGTTTGAAAAGGGCCGGAGGAATTCCATTTGGCCCTGCTGCGCCATCTTTCCTTCCCTTCGAGATTAGTTTCTTGAGTAAAACTGCAGTGGTTCCAAATTCGGCTTCTACCCATGGTGTTATTATTTGTGGCGGTTGGCCCTCTGGGGTGACATGGGGCTTACTTGTTATGGCGACCTGTACGTTTAAGTGTGAGTCTAAGAAAGATTCCCAAGAAGATTTGGTTATGTGAGACGTTATTCCACTGTTCTTCGGATTTAAGATTTTGTTTATTGTGGACCAAAATTGGGCGCTGTTGTTTCCCTAGAGTCGTGGTGAAATTTCGCCCAGAAGTCGTCTTCGTTGGATTTTTTGACTGCCCATTTCAGTTTTTTGAGGTCCGCCCGATGCTTATGAAGATTTGCAAGAAGAGCCCCGTCCTCCGAGCTTTTTCTCAACAGTCTTAGCGATTTATTGATCTCCTTTTTGTGGATTTTTAGGGCTGATTTCTGGGTGCTTGAGATCTTCCTTAGAACACCAGAGCAAGCAGATGGACAGTGCCGTACCATTGTTGAATATTGATTTGCCGGCCGTACATTTTTCCCATCCTGCTACTGGGTTGCCTGAAGGATAGTTTAAGCTGTTTAATTGAGATTTTGCTGCTTGTAGTACCTCCACCGTGTTAGCGACAGAGGTTTTGATTTGCTTATGGTTTATGGTGTAGCTGGCGTGTGGTCCTGTTGGGTTTGAAAGAATTAGGTCCGGAAGGGCACAGAAAGAGACCTCCTGAGGGAGATGGTCACTGTCTCCCTTATCCCCTAGGTTAAAGCCCAGCACGTAATGAAAAAGAGGAAGGGAAACCAACGTGTAGTCTATTGTCGAGGTTACGTTGCCTGAGTTGAACGAGGCCACAGATGGAGAATCTTCAGGAATTCCTCCAGTTAGAACCCTCAGGCCCATGTGTTCCAAGTCTTCCAGCAGCTCCTTTGCAAGCTTGGGGATTTTGCCTCGGCTGCTGAATGTTTGGATTGGGATATTCCAATGGTAAGACTGAGCCTGAATATCAGTGTTCAAGGATACATTGATTGAAGTCTCCAGAAAGAATTAAACAGGGTGAGGTTTGGGTTGTCATGACATGATATAGGTGGTCCGTTAAGCGCTTTGCCTCTTGTTTCTTCTGTTTTGGATTAATGTAGGTGTTAATCAGCTGGACCTCTTTCTTGTTTCCCTCAAAGTTTAATGCAATCCCAACTGTGTTTATGGCCGGGTAGTTGGTAGTGAGTACCTGCACATTGCCTACAGTTGAAATTTTGATGTAAGTTGCTAGGCCGCCTGCCAGCCAACCGAACCTACTTTTCCTTGTGGCTGGGGAATGGTGGCAGGTATAGCCCTCTAAGTGAACCGGCTCCTCCAGCCATGTTTCCTGGAGGAGAATGATGTCGAATGATTTCACATATTGTAGGAAGTCAGTGTCAGCTGCTTTGTTGTTGAGGACGTATAGGTTCCATGAGCATAGTTCCAAGCGTGAAGCGGCCGAGCGCAGGCCTGACTCAGTTAGATTTCCTTGTCATTGGCGGTTGCATGATGTGTTGCATATTCTGAAGAGCCGATCTTCTACCGTGCTGTACGAATTTGCGATCATTGAGCTGTTTTTGATCCCTGACGCCTGAGTGGTTGTCGGAGATTGACCCAATGCCCCCCTCAGCACAATCTTGTTTTCAAGGTTGTTGTAAGTACTCCCTCCTTAGGTCTCTCGAGCAGGGGCAGCGGGTATCCTATATTGTGGTAAAAGGCAGATTTAATCCCCCATTTTTAAGGAGATTTTGCTCTTCTAATATTTTGCTTGCAATTTCAGATGAAATCTATGTCGCTTTTGTTGCTTCGTTGCCGTGATGTCTGTTTTATAAATTCTATAGAAAGAAGGTCGGCTGAGGATATGTTGTTTAACGCTGGTATAGTGCTTAGTAGTCGTAGTAAGTTGCCTCTATTCAGAATATCGAATGGGCCCTTTGATTCGTACTCTTGAGTGAAGAGGATAATGGTAGAGGCCCTACTTGGATCATTCAACTGAGCTGTTGGCAGGTGGGTATAGACTTGAGTCCTTAAGTCGCTGTTATCGGACTGAGGTAAGTTTCCTGGGAGAGTGCCCCCGGAAGAGAGAAGAGAGATTCTTGTAAATAGGAGCAGATGGAACTATATGGACTCTCGCTAAGGTGGAATATAGCTGAGTTTGGGGGCACAGGAGTCCTATTGCCCTCTGTTCTTGAGCTTGGGGTCCCTCGCGGTAGGTGCTATTGGACCCTTCTCGTGCTGAGACCGAACTGTGCTTTGACTGTACCCCACTTGTTCCGAATGTTGAAGGTAGTTTAATGGTGCTGGCATCATTTTCATTGTCCGGGCCACGGTTTTCCAACGTGTTTTGGTTTCTAGTGTCGCTGCCAGGCGTGGCCAACCCCTCCTCATGTGTAGAAGCCCCTATGGGAGCTACTGCGTGTGCTCCTTTTGAGGAGGATCTGTGCCCCGTAGAGGTTTGTTCTCAGCTGGCGTCGATTTCTGTTCTTGGGCCTGGGTCTTGCTGCTCCTGTCTTTTCCCTGGCTTAAAAAGTGGGTAAACTTCTGGCATGCTTGTGGTTATCAGTTTTTTGCGGCCTTTCCTCCTTTGCTGCCGCCGCCCTTTCGCGTTCAGGGGCAGAGTATTACTCTTCGAAGGTGGAGAGGAAGATGTTGTCAGGTGGGCCGCTGGCGACACCCGATCACCTGATGGCGGCGTCAATGCCCCCTTGTTGGCAGTACTGGCTATAATAGGCCCTCCTTTTGATGGTCCGAGGAAGGCTGTTTCGCCGGAATTGATATGCTGGGGACTTACATTGTGCCCTTTTGGCAATCTTTCTATCAGAGAGGATACTATTTCAGGAAGAGCTGGCAGTTTATCGATGATAGGCCCACAGCGGCACGCCAGCTTTGCCTCTTGCTGGGCTCTGCTGATTAGCGAATTCAATTGACCAAGTTTCTCATCTATTCGCCCAACAAAGACAGCCAGGGTGTCAAGTAAGGTCAGCTGTAGGTCCATTTTGTCGGATTGAAAATGGCATGATTATCCAATAGGCTCCAAAGCTCTAGAGCATGTTTAGGGATAGATCTAGTATTGAGATAGAGAGCAGTAAAAGATTTGGTATCCGTGGTCGTACTGATATTGTTCAGTTCCAGAGGGCTTTCTAACACATGTTCCTCAGAACCTCCACTGAATAAGGAGGAGGCAGCTATCATGGCAGATTCATTCCTAAGGGGGATAGCAGTGGAGCGAACTGCCCGGGTTGCTGATAAGTTAAACAGGTTTAGGGAGAGCAATTCCTGCCAGTTGTAGCAAATCATAGTTGTTATACACAGGGACCCCTTAAACTCTGAGATAGTTCTATGAATCTTATCAGGGGTTTGGGACAGCGGGCGGCGTCCAGGCACGGACGGGCGCAGACGGGCTTCCCTTTGGCGCGCCGCTGCACGCGTCCGAGCTGGGGAGGGAAATAAGTAGGGAAGAGGGCGGGGCAGCTATGATGACGCTGCTAGGTGTACCAGTGCTTCCTGTCCCTCCGCACAACCCGCACAAGCCATGGACGACCGAAGACCTGAGACCAGCAAAGGAAGAACAAACAGGTGAGAATATAGCTGTCGTAGTCCCCGCAAACACGTTTTAAAAAACACAGAAGTGATGGTATTTTAAAAGAGACGCAAATTAAAACAGCTTGATGGCCCTCAAAGTGAAATTATACTGTTCAAACAAATTAGCATCCCAAAAACCCCTCAGCATACAACGCAGGTTGAAACACACAGCAAAGGTGCCAATCTCACTGCAGTGCCCATAAGGCAGTAGTGGACGAAGTGGGCGAGGGGAATGCTTTTGCTGATCAGGTTGCTAAGCAGACGGCTCAGTCCACAATATAGACTATGTTTGTAACTTCTTCTGCAAGATGGGTGGAGGAATCTGATTTGTTTGATAATACCATAGAGAGCGTGAAAGCAATACAGAAAGAAGCCACTCCAGTTGAATTGGTGCGACGGGAGCAGGAAGTGGGAAGATTAGATAAAATTAACTGTTGGGTTAATTTGACGGAAAAGCAAAGATGGCTGTTACCCAATGCTTTGGTACAAGCCGTCGTAACTATGGCCCACGGTCCTGCCCATTTTGGAGCTAAAGGTATTTGTGCTTTGTTAGACCCAGTATGGAATAACCCCAACATTCAAAGGACGGCTGTCCGTTTGGTTCAATATTGTATGGCTTGATTGCAACACAATCCGGGAAAGGGAGAAAGTGTTTTGAGTGGAAGTTTTGCACCCCCAACTTTACAGTTTGAAGTACTCCAGATGGATTATATCCACATGGAGCGCGTCAACAACTTAAAGTATGTTTTGGTAGTGGTTTGTGCATTTAGTAAATGGGTTGAGGCTTACCCTACTAAGGAAAACACTGCTTTGGCCACAGCAAAGGCTCTCATCAAGGAGTTTATCTCTAGATACGGATTGCCCTGTTTGATTTGGTCGGACAATGGGGGACATTTTCATGGGGCCCTTGTTAGACACATCTGTGATGGGCTCCAAATATGACAGAAATTCCATGCAGCTCGG
Source organism: Lissotriton vulgaris (assembly GCF_964263255.1). Classification (NCBI taxonomy): domain Eukaryota; kingdom Metazoa; phylum Chordata; class Amphibia; order Caudata; family Salamandridae; genus Lissotriton; species Lissotriton vulgaris. Next base: position 907,882,699 of record NC_141698.1, read on the forward strand.
CACCCCCAGTCAGCAGGATTAGTGGAAAAGTACAACCGAATATTGAAGCTTAAAATGGCTAAAATTCAAGAGAGTACTGGTTTAGAATGGCCTGGCACACTACCCTTGGCCCTCATGTCATTACGAGTTACCCCTCATTCAAGTTCTGGCCTCTCCCCCTATGAGGTCATCTTTGGGCGGCCAGCTAACATATGGGGGGTACCCATACCACAGTCATTTACTGATGTTGAATATCCTATGTTGATCGATTACTTGTATACCTTGACTAAAGACCTCCGTTCTATTCACCAGCAGGTAGCATCTGTACTGCAGCCTCTGCCAGAGGGCCCCAGACATCGATTGGAACCTGGCCAGTAGGTACTGGTCAAGAAGTACGAATGGGACACCAGTCTGGCCCCGAGATGGTCTAAACCTCATCAAATCCTGCTTGCCATGCGGACGGCTGTAAAGGTAGATGGGAAGAAACACTGGATACACGTGTCCCATCTTGAACGGTTATCACTGCCGCTTCCTCACGATCAGCAGCACTCTGGTGGAATTTTGACCCAGGAAACTGAGAGAGCCACTGCAGTTGTTCCTTTTCCCGACGCCTGCGAAACAGAGCAAAGGCAAGAAGAAGGAGTGACGGGGTCGGGCGAACCGGTCCCAGTTGAATCCGCAATTGCCCTTAATCCTGTCACTGATATTCCAGTAGGCAGATGCTCCGGCGAAGGAAAAGTACCTTATTTGCTATTTTCTGATCAGGAAGTTCCGGGTCATGTGCGATACAACCTACGGCCAAGAAAACATCACAGTGCCTCAGACACCGCTGCTAGGAGATAAGGAAAGACTTGAATAGAAAGGGTTTGCTAGATTTTGGGTCTGAGGTACTGAGCGAGACCCTGGACTGAACCGGTTGAGAGCTGGAACTTTGTTGTTGTGCTCTGTTCACAAAGAAAGACTGACACATGTAAACGGCCAGGTTGTACAGTGGATTTCCTTGACAACGACGTTTTGTTTTCTTGAGATGAACGATAGGAGTCTGCCTGTGAGACTCTGACGGACACAGGGAGAAGAACCCTCTGGCAGGATTGACTGCTGTGCCCGAGTTTAGTTTTGTACTTTTAGTTAGGAATGTACCCTTTTGGTCGTATTGTACCTGAAGAAGAACGTCTTTTTGCACCACGATATTTGCCATTTTATGAGCCAATGTTTTCTGCTTGGACCATGCGTGTAAAATTAGCCTTTGTGTTAGTAATAGCAGCTATACTAGCCATCTTTCTGAGAATATTCGTATATTTAGAGTATAAATATCCTATGCAAGCGATGATGTCCTCTGACATTGCCCCGCCTGAGCACTTGATGTTTACCTTAGCACCACATGAGGAAAGACACCGCCAGACTTATGCAAAGAACAAATAATAATGGTTCTGTCGGAACGAAAAACACAATGATATAGTATTTCCTATGTGTTACTTAAGACATCCGTCCCTGTAAGGGTACAAAGATAGTGGTGCCTATACCAATATAGACAAAGCACACTGACCACAATGAAAATTAAAGTAACGTTTTAGTCATATACTTTAAAACCTTAGTTTTGCTGTCCAAACAAACATAAAACATATAGACCACATACATTTTGTGCAGGACTGATATACATTAAAAACAACAAACATAAATGTTAATTCACAGAATTGTTAGCAAAGTCAACTATATACGCAATAATCCAATAGGTACATCAATTAATTCTTGGTTCCTAGTAGATTTTGTATAGTTGATTCATGAAAGAGAGAAATGCGTCGATGTTTCGACCCTGGGGGGCGATGCGCTGGTTGGGCGCATCAGAGGCGGGTCTTCATCAGGACTGTGCAGTTGTGGGACAGCCTTTAACGAACCTCGGCTCCTCTTGGATGCCTGGTCCTGTAAGGGTAGTACTGCTGGTCAGCCGACTCAGCTAATATCAAGATAGTCCTTAGATCTCTGTAATAGTTAATTATACAGCTCGGTAGGATGAGTAAGGCGTTGTTTCATCGATTTAGAAACAGGTTGACGGCGTCTATCTCCATCGCTTCAACACGAGTTCACTCGCCTTACTCATCCTACTGAGCTGTATAATTAACTATTGCAGAGATCTAAGGACTATCTTCATAAAAATATACAAAATATACTAGGAACCAAGAATTAATTGATGTACCTATTGGAATATTGCGTATATAGTTGACTTTGCTAACAATTCTGTGAATTAACATTTATGTATGTTGTTTTTAATGTATATCATCGGAAACTTTACCGATTCGGTAAATTTACCGAATCGGAAATTAAGAAATGGAAAAAATGAATTTCGAGATGTAGGTACCCTTTGAAATACCAAATTTGCATGAAATTCGATATTTAAGAGTCGATATTTACCATGGATTGAAATCAGGTGGTAACCAGGTGCAGGCTATAAAAAAGGCCCCAAAATGCACAAGTTCCACCAGAATGGTGGCATTCTATGTCATTGCGAGGCGGCTACGGCTACAGGCAGAATGAGAGAGAGTCTGGAGGAGGGAGGAGCAGGTGTACAGGCAGAGGATCACTCTATTCTAGCTAATTGAGCCTGAGATCCTACAAAGGTACAGGCTGGCCCCCAAACTATCCTGGACCTTATCAGGGACCTCCACCCACTGTTGGACCATCCAACCCAAAGGGCGCACACCATCCCACCCCATGTGCAGGTGCTGTGCAGCCTACACCTGCTTGCATCTGAGAGTTACCAGAGTGTGGTTGCTGCGGTAGGTGGGGTGTCCCAGAGCTGTCTGTCCCGTTTCTTCAAAACATTCCTTGACACCATGTTGCAGAGAATGCATTACTACATCAGCTTCCCTGCAACGCATGCAGAACTGCTCAGGACAAAGACAGACTTTTATCATATGGCGCATTTCCCCAACATCATTGGCTGTATTGATGGTACCCACATACCAATATGCCCACCTGCTGCCACAGAGTACATTTTTTGGAACAGGAAGTCCACCCACACCATAAATGTACAGGTGATCTGTGATTCCAAGTACATGATCACTGACATAGTAGCCAAATTTCCCGGGAGTACCCACAACTCTTACATTTTCCAAAACAGTGGGATCTACGCACGCCTGACAGCGGTGGAATTTGGCGAAGGATACTCGCTAGGTAACACACTGTGTGAAACTCCCGTGATACGTATAGCAGTTGTATGTGTGTGTACATGTGAGTAAGGTTTTTTCTTCTTGCAATTAGGGGACAGTGCATATGCCCTCCGGTCCGTCATCCTCACACCCTACCTCAACCCTACAACACCAAGTTAGAGGAGATACAACAGGGCACACAAAACAACATGAAACATTGTGGAGCACACCTTCGGTATGTGGAAGAGCAGGTTTCGCTGCCTCCATAAGAGTGGAGGGGCCTGCCAGTAAACACCGATCACCTGCTGCAAGATGATTGCCGCCTGTGCAATGCTGCACAACCTTCCGGTTAAGAAGGGCACCGAAGTGGATATCTCTGATTATGAGGACCATGATGACGAGCAAGCACTGCCTGAACCACACACATCAGGAGTTGCAACACCAACTGATGGCAGACACAGACGGGAAGAGGTCACACGCAACTGCTTTTAAGTAAGTAAAGAGACACAGACAGGTGGATTATGCACCCAATGTAGTTTAATTGTGTCATGACGTAGGTTTCTAAAGCACAAATGTGCAACAATCATTTTTTAACTTAAATGATGTAATTCCTGGTTCACTTCACCATGAACTGTCATAGTCATTTTCGTCCTCGCTTCCCAGGGCCACTTGTATGGTGCTCACTGTGCTCACTTTCTTGCTGGCCTGTGGCCTAAGCGTGGCGCCTGCTGCTCCTCCTTGTCTCTGGTACAAGGGAGCTTGCCATGCTGCTCCTGCTTGTGCTCTCCTCACTCACAGGCACATCCAGAGCAGCTGTTTGTGCAGTTTGGGCATTTAACAGTGCCTCAAGAGCACTGGTCATCCTGTCCATGCCCCTAGTGACCTCATTGCTGTTTTGGTCATTGCCTCCTGCATGTTACTGCTTCTCCTGCATAGCAGGGATGTGGCAGTGGCCAGGCGGTTGATTGCTTTATTTTGGCCATGAGCACGCTGCCTTTCCTTGCACCTTGACTCAAAATCAGTGTCTAGTTTGGTGCATAGCAACTGCACCGATTTGCTAATTTCGCGCATCCCTGCTGCCATCTCTTTGTTCACTTCTACAAGCTCCCTGATGCCCTTTCCTATGCCTCCTATGTTTTTGTTCAGTGACCTCATTTGGCGTTGGCATGACTGGATGGCTCTTCCCTGCATCCTCTGGATTCTCAGTGTTTGTTGCCTGCTTGTGGTGTTCAGCCAATTTTTTCTTAGTTTGGCTCCTGAGGTCGTAGAAACGCTTTTTTAGGTCCTCTGCTTCTCTGGTAGTCACCACAACTGCAGTAACATTGTCCAGTATGTCCAGCCAGAGTTTCTTTTTAGCAGATTCTGCCACAGTGAGGGACTGCCTGCCAAACAGTTTTTGGTGCACCTTCACCACCTCCTCAACAAGGACCTGCAGCTCCATGCTGCTAAATTTGAGTTTCCTCCTCCTCTCTGTCTACTCTTTTTCTTTGCTGCTTACCATTTTGCAGTTTTAAAAGTGCTCAAAACTTTTTCTGCTGCTCAGGGACTCAGCTCAGCTCCAACTGCCTTTCCAGAAGCTTCTAATTAGTTGCAGCTGCCTGTGTAGCCACTTCCTGGTAGGGAGGGGGAGGGTGGTAGCACCTGATTGCCTGCCTACTTATGTTTCACTTTTGTTTGCTTTACGATTCGGAAATTACCGAATCGGTATGTACCGAATTGGTATTTACCGATTCAGTATTTCCCATTGATTCCTATGGGCCAAAAGGCTCATAGGAATGAATGGGGAATACCGATTCGGTAAATACCGATTCTGTAAATACCGATTCGGTAATTTCCGAATGTCCGATTCCGAATTTTACCGATTCGGTATTTTTTACCGATTATTTTTCTACATACCATTTACCGATTCTAAAATACCGAATCGGTAAAATTCGGTATTTTAGAATCAGTAAAATCGGATTACCTCTGGCCCTTAGTTATCCATGATGTTAAATTATGCACTGCCATGTTAGTATCTGCCAACATTTTTGGTTTGCCTTCAAGTAGTGATGTCTGAAAGCAGTCAGTATCAATTTTTGCCCAATCTTGATATGTATATGTCACGGGTGGATTATTGATCACTACCGTAGTTTTTTTTTTTTTTGGTCCACATACGCCAAAAGATATTCTCGAAGTACATTCAATCTCTACCATCCACTATGCAGCAGATGTACCCCAGTATGTGTTATAAGCTCCGAAGAACTTATTGGAAGTGCTTTTTGCAGATACCCTGATAGGGAAAAGGTCAATTCAGTTGATCTAACTTGCCAGCCATGGAACTGATCCTAGGGAATTGTATTCTGCAAAAAGGCATAATCATTGGACCTTGTTTTAAAATGTATCCAACCAAGCAATGCACAGAATCCAAAAGTGCTTTTTCCTTTTCCAATTTGCATTGTCTAGATTCAATGTATGTTTAATTGCATTAATCCAGTCTAGATAGGTGGGTGCGGTATCTTTTAACCAAGATTTACAAATTTCTCTACGAGCGAGTATAATTAAGTACGAAGACAGCTTGTTAACATTTCGAGAAGGTGATTCATAATTCGAAAAAATACCGAAGAATATCAGTGTTATACTAACCTGAATATTGAAATTAAACAAATTTTTCATACCTTCAGCTACCGCACGCCAAAAATTATACAAGACCGGACATGTTAAAAACATGTGGAGATTGTCGGCTTTTTCCTGCTTGCACTTTGGACAGCAGGGTGTAGTACCTTTCGAAAACTTAGAGAGCTTAGCAGGGGACCAGTAAACTCTGTGGAGAGAGAAGAACTGGTTGCGTTTTAAATTGGCGGGAGATGCTGTAGTGTGTAATAAGTCAAAGGATACTTGCCGTAGCTCCTCTAAAACTACATCCAATATGTGGTCTCCCCATAGGTGAGCTGGCAAGGTGAAATCACCATCCTCTGTTTCAAGGATAGTCCAATACAGAGTTGCTGGCTTTATCTTCCTGCTCTTTCCTTGAAACAGATCCTCCAAAACGTTTGTTGTTCCCACTTCGATCCCACAGCCTGACTCCAGCTCTTAATTTGGAGGTATTTAAATTTAGATAAGTTGTTGTCAGTCAAGATAGAGATCTCATCCCAGGATAAGAACTTCCCATTGGGCATTAGCTGGAGCCAGTATTTTATGTCAGCAGCCACCAAAGGTTTTGCGAGAATATCCTTAGTCCACTCTGGAGAACCTGGGAACTCCCAAATAGGAGCCATGGCTATATAGTACGCAAGTTTCAGAGATTTTCTTACTCTTGCCCATGTAAAAGCCATATCGCTCAGCAACTTCAATCGAACCTCTTTAAAGAAGCGCGGGTCCCCATACTTACATAAGAAACCATGTGAGCCCCCTTGGATTTCTGTCAACATTTCCTTGAACATTGTGCCTACTTCCGATGCATCTGGGCAATTGGAAAGCATTATCCCTGCTTTAAGTAGCAAAGTCCACGCATGTAGCTTCAGGGCTGGGGCACACAAATCGCCTTTGCTTTTTTTCCTACGCAGTTTCCTCCATGAGATCCTAATACCCTTTGAGGGCCATACAAAAGAATTACATTTAGCTTGGATTTTTCTTAGCTTATCTTCCTTGAATGCTAGAGAGATGTTCTGAAATAGAAATATTAATTTGGGCAAAAGCATCATTTCTATAATGTTTACTCTTCCAATTAGTGTGAGAGGAAGAAGAGACCAGCCCTTTAAAGAATCGACAATTTCTTTATTTACTTTCTCAAGATTTCTGTCCGTTATTTGGTCAATATCCTGGGTAATTTGGATTCCTAGATATCTTATCTCTCGTTTTAGAACGGGGAGATGTAGATCTAAATTCCAAACCATGCATTCCGATTTTGACTGGTTAATCTGATAGCCAGAAATCTGACCAAACTGGGTGGCTGCACTATAGATTAACGAGATTGCCTGCATTGGATCAGCAGTATATATCAACATATCGTCTGCATAAAGTGAGACTTTTTTTTACCAATTTCTAAATTTGAAGGGCGCAATATTCATGTCTTGCCTGATTTTCTCCGCCAAAGGCTCAATATATAAATTAAAAAGCAGGGGTGAGAGGGGGCATCCCTGTCTTGTCCCTCTTTTAATAGTTATGGGTGCAGAAAGATTACCATTAACCAATACTCTAGCTATGGGATGTTGGTACAAAGAAGAGATGACTCTACAAATTTTTTTACCCAGATCACGTCTCTCCAATACTCTAGCTAAATAAGCCCAGTTTACGCGATCAAACACCTTAGTGGCGTCAAGTTTGATAATAGCCATAGGCAGCTTATAGAGAGATGCTAAATCAATTGCTCCCACTAGTGCTTGAGTCAAGTTCTGAATAGACCGGCCTTTCACAAATCCCTTCTGATCACAGTGCAGTAGATTACCAGCAACACCATTTAATCTCTGTGCTAAAATCTTAGCAAGGATCTTATAGTCAAGGTTTAGCAGAGAGATTGGCCTGTAAGAATTGCTTTGCACCGCTGGTTTAGATGGTTTGAGAATAAGGACCACAGTTGCTTCATTCCACGATGGAGGGATATTCCCTCCTTCCTCAAAGAAAGAAGAGAAGAGCCTAGAGAGGACTGGGGCAATAACTGGCGCTAGGACTCTATATAATTCTGCTGGCAACCCGTCCGGGCCTGGCGCTTCCCCTCTCTTGCCCGACTCTATTGCACTGACCACTTCTTTCAAACTTATGCTTCCATTTAAATTAAACCAAGGTTCGGATGGCTTTTTCCTTCTAGAGGAAGTAGTTTTTAGAGGTGCCGCTGTGTTTACAGCCTTAGTTCTCCATGATGTTAAATTATGCACTGCCGTGTTAGTATCTGCCAACATTTTCGGCTTGCCTTTAAGTAGTGATGTCTAAAGGCAGTCAATATCAATTTTTGCCCAATCTTGATATGTATATGTCACAAGTGGATTGATCACTGCCGTTGGTTGTGACATGAATATAACGGCTCTATGATCTGACCAGGAAACTGGTAAGAGGTAAAATTTCCATCAAGAGTATGTCCTGCGACGTGAGTGCCCTCTTTGACTAATTGCTCTATAGCCAAACCTGACATGACATTGATCAGTTTGATGTTCTTGTGATCCAGGCTATTCTTTAGATGGTAATTAAAATCGCTTAGAATAGTATAATTTGTGTAATTTGTGTAATTGATGCTGGCTTCCAGAATTGGGCTTATTTTATCCAGCAAGGGGGTCTGGACTTTAGGTGGTCGAGATATTAGCAAACCATTCAGGGAGTCATTCATATTAAGTAATATCTGGAATGATAGCAGTTCGCAGTCTTGAGAGGTACCAGAAGGAGACGCTGTTAAAGATACTCCGTCTTTGGCGATGATGGCTAGCCCGCCACCCCGCTTGTGAGTTCTATCTGCTCTGGTGATGTTAAGTCCAGTGGGGAGTGCTTGTATCAAATCTGGGTCAGATGTATTGTCGGCCCATGTTTCAGTTACAAATGCCAAATCGAACCTATGACTCTCTATCATCTCTGCCATTTCAGTGTTATGTTTAATTAACGAGTGTACGTTAAGTAACGTGGCTTTTTTATCTTTGGCGGTGTCCAGCTGTATTGGTTTATTTAGTGGTGACAACTGCTTAATTGTTTTGATCAAAGAGCATGGAGAGCTGTAAGAACAATATATCTAGGAAAACCCTATAGAATGCAACCATGAGGCCATCTGATCCAGGAGCGCTACCCGCCCTCATGCTGGATAAAGCAAGAAGGATTTCATCCTTTTCTATGGGCCTCATATGAAACTCCTGGTGTGTGTTAGTGAGTCATGGGAGTCGAATGATCGACAGGTAATCAATAATCTCCTCTTCAGTCGCAGTGTACCTAGAGGCATATAGCTCAGTATAATGTTGTCGAAACCTATCTGCCACATCAGGGACCTCAGTTAATAATTCTCCCTCAGTGGACAGAACCCACACTGTATGCAACGTTTCTCTGCGTTCCCTAAGTAGTTGTGCCAATACCGATCCAGGGAACTTGCCTTCGCCCTATGCCCTGTCTGTTGCGTATTTACCAAGGTTCTTGATCTCATCGTCAGCAGCTGTGTTATATTCGTCTAATAACTCATCGAGCTCCCCCTTATCCATATTGTCTGTATCCGTCTGCATTTGACGCTTCAGCACCCTAAGTTTCCCATCTAAGTCGGTCAGGCATTTGCGTATGGAGCGAAGAACCCAGAAGTACTTTGAAATAGTAATCCCCCTAATGTATACTTTGAATGCATCCCAGACAACTTGATAATCATCCACAGAGCCCACATTCTTTTCAAAAAAAGTCTCTACAGCCACCGCCAATTCCTCCTTAAAAACTGTGTCTAATAGAGAGTAGGGCGAGAACCGCCACATGAATGGGGGAAGGTGCCTACTAGGTGCCTCCCGCACCAATAAAATCGGAGAATGGTCAGAAAGTGTTCGAGGCAATACCTGACATGTTTGGATTCTGGCACAAAGTGACCTAGTCGCAAAAAAATAATCAATCAGAGTATGTAAATTATGATAAGCAGAATAATGTGTAAAGCCACCGGCACGCGGGAACCTCAAACGCCACACATCAGACAAATCAAACCAAATCAGAACACATTCTATCTCTCTAGTTGAAGCTGTAGCAGACCTCTCGGGCCCCCCTGATCTGTCCAGAGTGGGATTCCGAACCAGATTGAGATTGCCTCCCCACAGTTCTTTTCCCCCACCAAAGCTGCCCAACCTGTCCCCAAGTGATGTAAAAAATTCTGGCTTATCATAATTTGGGCAATAAGTTATCCAGACTCACAAGAGTCTAGATAACTTTGAAACACTCGTTAAAAAGGATTTAGAACATACTAATTTAACCCCTAAGGAGGCAAGAATCTTAAACAGCCTGAGGCAAGACCGAAACATCGTGTTCCAACCCGCTGACAAAGGGGGTGCCCTTGTGGTAATGGATACTACATTTTACGAATTCAAGGTCAATCAACATGTCCAAGATCCTGAATCATACCTCAAGTTGGATTCAGATCCGACGCACTCATTCAAGCAGCTTTTGGAGGAAATTGTTAAAAAAGCTGAGGAGGACGGCTTGATCAACGAAAACACCAGCCAATTCTTGCAAATGAACACACCAAAAACACTGCATATTTACATGCTGCCTAAAATCTATAAGCATGCAACGGACCACCCCTTCCGTCCGATTGTAGCTAGTTGCTGATCTATACACGAACCTGTAGGCCCCTTCGTGGACCACGATTTACAGCCCTTGGTTCAGAGTTGGGAAACTTATATGAAGGACACTACAGACTGCTTGCTCAAACTTGATAGTGTAAGTCACCTTATTAATGATCAAACACTCTTTTGCACGATAGATGTTGTCTCTCTATACACATCCATTGCTCATAATGAAGGTCTTGAGGCAGTGGAATGGAGACTACTAAACTCTACAATGGAAAAGTACTTTGGTGTATTTCTATTGGAGCTACTTCATTTTTCCCTATATCATAGCTATTTCATCTGGCAGGATCAATACTTTCTACAACGCACCGGAACATCAATGGGTTTTCCAGGAGCCCCATCGTATGCAAATACCTTTATGGCATACTTTGAAGATATTTATACAACAAAAAGAGAGACGGGCAATCACTACTCGAGCTGAGTAGTAGGTCCAGCCACAGCAGGTGCCCTCAGCAATAGTGAATACAAAAGTTGCTGGGCTGTTCCTGAGATAAGAGGAAAGTATGTGTCACGTGACGTGTTGGGTGTTGATAGGGTCTCGAAGTTATATCCTTGGGCATCCATTTTGTTGGATGTAATTCCCTCACACACCCTTGCAGCTGTCATGCTTCATCATCTGGGCATGCTCCTCGTTGGGTCGGGGGTGCAATACCCAATGGGCGAAACCTCAAAGAGGGGCTCTTTGGCGGAGATCTTTTTCCAACTGCCTTATAGATGAAGTGCGGGTGTAGGGCCAGAAAATTGTAGACGTAAAATGTGGATTAAAATAAAGCTAGGGGTACCAAGGAACAATTTATTCTGGTGGTCCTCTGCTTTAATTAAAATAAGTCTGAATGGTACTCGCTGAAATGTTATGCTTCCAGTGGCGAGTATCCTTCGATTTGGTGCTATTGTTCAGTCAACATGTTTCTCGCTTGTGTCTATTAACTAGCGATTCTTCAGGACCTATGGAACTATTAAAGAAAGTATCTAAAGTGTTCACTGTCTACATAAATGTATTCTCACTAGTGCATTGTCAAGTGTACAAACTAGTGGAATTGCTAACAGAAAAAGGGGGGAGGGGTTCCTGTAGTAGTACCTGAGTTAAGCTGCAACTACCTAATCAGTGTAGTGTTCAGGTAACAACAGTATCCAGCGGTTATCAGGTTAAATCATCCAACAATTGGTTGTATATTCCTGTGCTGACTCCTGTGGCACCTACCCTTCGTCGCCAGAACACTGATTAGGTAGTTGCAGCTTAATTCAGGTACTACTACAGGAAAAAACACCCCCCTTTTTCTGTTAGCAATTCCACTAGTTTGTACACTTGACAATACACTACTCTTGTGTCTATCTTAGACCAATCCTATTAGACTCAATTCGTAACACGCCAAATCTGTGGTGTCCAAGCGTCATTCTCAGACGCTTTCTCATTTCACTTGCGCTTTTGTGCGCATGTGCCAAGAGATCACACCGCACTTTTGGAATACTCCCTTGAGCCGAGGGAGTCGGAATACTCATCTTACGCGCTTGAGCATATGAGAACCACCATTCTTTCGCGCATGCGCGCTCGATGTGGTAGTGGCAGCGTCAGCACTAGTTACGATGTGAGGTGGTATCGTAAGCATAATTTCGGTGCTGGTATTTGTATTGTCGGGCTGCAAGATATGTAGTATTATAATTACCGAAATTACTGGTCAAATTAAAGCCTATAAGTATTAGTGGAGTATTGTGGTAATCTTCTTTGGAAGTGAGATAATCCAACGTCTGTTGCTGATTACCAAAACTTGTTCAAATGGGACATATTTGTGAGACCAATGATTAGTGTGAATTCTGTTCAGCCAATAATAATGTGAGTGGTTTCACACTGATGTTGTGCCTTATGTTAAAACAATAGGGCTAATCATGACCCCATGGACAGTTTGGCAAAAGTATCAAAAAAAGGGGTGTAAAGCCAAACATGCTAATGCTATTGTTAGTATCACTGATGTTTATGAGACTATTTACATTTCACATCGTCCCTGTTTTCTATACTGCAGGTTAGTCAGGCTTGATGTCTTGAATCAAGAGTGCCTTCCCTGGCTGGTGTTGTGTCCTGGTGGCTTGTGAAATCACTATACAGACATATTTACAGTACATATTTACAGTACAGATCCATTTTATATGGAGACCCACGGAATACTGTCATTCAAGCCTGCTGTATCCATTTTGAGCTTGAAAATCCATTTCTGTTCCTCAATGAACAGAAATCTAGATATGTCGGTCACATGCTGGGGAATCTTAGGATGTTCCAAAATCAACCACCTCATTTCGTCTACATGATGTTTCAAGGATAGGAAATGGTTTGTTAGGCACATTGACTGTTTATTACACCGTATTGTACTCTTATGCTCACTGATGCGCAACTTGATTTTGCGAGTCGTGTGGCCGATGTACTTCAGTGAGCAGGGACATATGATCATGTAGATCACAAGGTCTGTGTTGCAGTTGGTGTGATTTTTTAGGACCCATGGTCGGCCAGTCCCAACGTCCACGGATTCTGTCTTGGTGGTCAGGGCCGGGCTGGTGAGTCCGGGCACCGGGCAATCCCCCGGTAGGCTGGAGGGGGGTGGGGGCCGGTTTTCGGAAGGGGGGCCGGTTTTGTGGCTGGGGGCCGATTTTCAGTCTGACCATGACGGTCGGACTGAAAATCGGCCCCCAGGCAGTGCAGGCACAACAGCGTCACTCACTTAGTTCTGGGAGGGAGGAGAAGTTAGTAAAGTCACATCCAGGTCTAGGTGACGTGTACTCGTGTTGATGTCTGAGACTGAGACTCACTCACTCTCTCAGACTTCCAACTAACTTTCGATTCCGAAGCGCCAGCAAGCCTGATTGACCGGTGCAGACTGCAGTGCTGAATCTGCGTTGCAACCTAATTTACAGACGTTTCAGGGAGGCGGAGGAGGAGGTGCCTGTGCGCAGCGCGCAGAATTAGGTCCTGTCTCCTCCTCTGCCGCGTCTGCGCGCCTGTCTAGGGTGCTGGTGGTAATTCTCCCGCATGCGCATTGGACATTAAATGAGCGTGACTGGCTGCCTAGGAGTGACGAGAGGACGAGCAGAGAGAGGTGCGCAGGTACTTGAAGCGGGCAAGCGGCCATAATTTTATTCAGCGCCAAGGCCTGCGGCCCGACCCCCTTGTGACATGTGCTGTGTGTCTGCCCACCAACAGCAGTCAGCAGGCCTGAGGTGAGTGAGTGACAGGCTTGGTGAGTGAGTCCGTTTTTCCGCCCCGAGCCGAGAAGTTATATAATCAGGTACATTGGAATTTTATTTTGTCTGCGATCCGCTATTGCATTTCTAATTGAAAGAAGTAGCACGACGAGACTATGTTACATAGTCAAGTCGCGCTGCTTCTTTCAATTAGAAATGCAATAGCGGATCGCAGACAAAATAAAATCCCAAACAAGCTGTAACTAAGCCTCAAAAAAACGGAAGCACTGCCACTGCCCACTGAGAAATGCATAATGCATTTCTCAGTGGGCAGTGGTGGCAGTGCTTCCGTTTTTTTGAGGCTTAGTTACAGCTTGTGTTATTATGCATATCAGCCCTCTGCCACTTAGACTGATGCCTGGCCTTCATATCGCGAGAGGTCACCTTGGAAGACGCTGACGGAGTGGGGAAGGTGTTAGCAATGTATTTCTGCTGGAAGGGGTAACGTCGAAACGATTGCTTGTAAATGAGTCTTTTGACATTCGTCACAATAAATGTGGCTAGCCAGCCACCTGCTTCTATACTGTTCTGCTTCTAAAGATTATAATGCAGACAAATCATAGGTAGAACAGGATAATGCATTGTCTGTGGGGAGAGGCCGGGTATATTTTGGCTTGACCTACTCTGCGCCCACGTAGCTCAAGGCCCACGGTGCTAGTGATTTTACAAAGCTTGTCCAGTGATTAGAGCGAAAATATATCTTCATATTGTATCAACTAAAGCATCTCAGTTGCGCCTCATGCAGACCTCTGTGGGAATTTTTATGAAAGGTTTACAGACTTGAGGGTGTTGGAGGCCTGTGTGCCAACTTGTCTAACCAATTGTAAGGCGCTCTGGAACCCTACTAGGGTCTAGTCCGCGCTATATATAACTTTATAAATGAAAAACCTGTTGGCAATTTTACTGCAGGTCACCTCCTAACAAGGGAAACATGAAGATAGTAGATGACCTCAGTAACAGGTCAGCAAATCTTCAATAGTATAATTTGCATTACTGCAACTGGTATACGTCACAATATTGCAGATTTAGATGTACATGGGAAGTTATGCGTTGTTACAGTGTTCCTACATGTTATACTGCAATTACTGCTGCACACTTATCAGCTTTTTGCTGGTGCAAGTGGGCACAGATAGGCCCACATCTACATTTAGCACACTTTTCCTGCCTCCAGATCTTCTTTACATGGGGGGCCTGGGGTCAGTGAAAAGGAGAGACTCTGTCTCTGGTAGCTCAAAATTCCCCTAATTAAACCCATCTTTGTGCTGGTGGGTTGGCGCTGCAGACACAATCAGGATGCTAAACCAAGCTAGACTAAGAATGTCTGCATATCCTCTGCCTCATAATCAGGACAGGATGATGTTACGCAATCCTGGGTGTAATTATTTCATCCAACTATAAGCACAATTATCTTTGGAGAAATCAAAATAATGCACCTTTAACTTGTCTTCTTCTATTTCAGTTAGTAAAATTGTCTACTTTCCAATCACTAGCCACTGCTGGGGAAAATCGAAGACACATGCTTTACCCAAAGTGCACAGAGGGCCTGCAATGAGGCTTTTTGAACTACATTTCCCAGAGGACATGGCAGGGAGGGGATGGAATGCATACAGGCACTGCAGTTACTCAGAACTGCCAAGCCTTGTGCATAGTTGCCAAGGTTTCCGATTGGTACGAGTGACATTTTTGTAATTTCAGAGAAACTTTGAGTGACATTTCAACTACTATGAGTGACAATTGCTCGCAAGCAAAACCAAGCAATGAAGACACAGGAAACATATAAATATCAGAAGTTATACCACTCATTTGAGCAACATGAAACTCTAATAGCTTTAAAGTGTTGCAAAGCTCCAGAAACTGAAATACATTAATCGGAGAAAGACTGCGTGACTGCAGTACTTAGTAACAGAGGGCATGCCATGCAGGCACTGCAGCTGCTCAGAGCTGCCAAGCCTTTTGTGTGTTAAATGAAAAGGATGCCACCTTGGTTTAGGCCATACAAACATACCTCTGTGCTGGACATTTGAGCTCTCCCACTTCTGCTTCTGGTGTGTTTTCCCGTTTTATAACTTCTCCATGATGTGGCCCAAGACACTGCCTGCAGAGGTGCCCCTGAAATGCAGTAAGTGGAGAAAACCGGCGTTAGCAGTTTAAACCACGGCAAGAGGCTTTAGACACTGTGAGGTGCAGAGGATTAGAATATTGGAGGCATGGGGCAACAATGAGCCTGCAGTGTCATGTACTCTGGAAGGAAGGCTCAGGTAATAAGCCTCCTTGGTTTAGTGCGTCCCGCGCTGTCCTGATCAAGGGTGCCCACAAGTCACATCGCCCCAATTCGGTTATTATGAAAGTGCTGCTGTGAAAGACTTAACTAGGGATAAATAAGACGTTTTTATGATGTGCACTCTGAGCTCTGCCGCTTGATATTGTACCCTGTAAAGGGAGGAGTGTGGGCTGGCAGCAGGGGATAGATTCAAGGATGGGCAACCAACCATATGAA
This sequence comes from Lissotriton vulgaris, assembly GCF_964263255.1. Lineage (NCBI taxonomy): Eukaryota > Metazoa > Chordata > Amphibia > Caudata > Salamandridae > Lissotriton > Lissotriton vulgaris. Next base: position 907,898,811 of record NC_141698.1, read on the forward strand.
ACAAGCTACAATGCTACAACTGCGGCTCCGGGCCTCAGCTCTGGAGGATCCATCCCACAGCAGCATCGCAGTTCAAAGGGACCCTGAACGTAGGCAAAACACAGACAAACACAAAACAGTAACCCCCAGATGTCGCCCACTCGCATGGCACAATACAACTCCTTAATACATCTGTGCCAAGCCATCACCATCAGTATTCACACCTGTCCCATCCACTGCACTCACCGCGCCAAGCCAGCCTTCTTCATGATGATCCTCGTAACCAGCATGATTAGGGTGACCAACTGGCATGGGTGCAAATTCAGGACGGTGAGTGTAAAAATTCAGGACAAAGGTTCAAAATTCAGGACAAAAATTCAGGACAGAATGTCAAAATTCAGTACAAATCTTTGGGGCAAAAGGTACGTTTTACATACACATCAGAGGAGTGTCATGCCTCGGGATTCCCAAAAGACACTGTCCCTTTAAGACAAATGCTATTTAAAGCATCAGGAAGCTGGGAGAGACGCTTCACGTTCTTGCGTCAAGCTCCCCTCGTGTTCTGTATCCGTCTTGACCTTCTTTGCCTGACTTCCGCATTTGCTGTTGGAATTTCCTGTTCTGGAGCGCTGGTCGGCTTTGCTTTACCGGCCCCCGCGTTTCGAGCGGGCCTCGGATTGTTATCCCGATTCAGTGGCGCTTGTAATCCCAGCGTTTTTGAGTTCACGTTCTTCGTGAACCTTTCCCCGTTTTGTCCTTGAAGGATTGTTCCGGCGGCCGGGGTGTTTCCCCGCCTTTCCGGTTGTTCTCAGTTCGTGCCTGATTTTGAAGGTGCATTACCGGACAACCAGCCTGTATCTCTGTTGTCCCTTTTTGAACAGTCCGTTTTTTCCTCCCTTTCCCTTTAGCTAGATAGCTAGTATTTCTTCATTCATTTTTTGTCCCCTTCATTATTTATTTACCCCAACCTTATTATCCTTCTGGAATACTGCCTTTGCATTTGGAGTGATTCTTGCGTGGATCCAAGTGGGTACAATCTTCAGCTTCTCTACAGGGAATCACGGTAACAGCGCTTTTTGCGCTCTTTTATACTTATGCAAAAACTAGTCATACATATGATTTATATATGTTGTTTTGCTTTTCATCTAGAGATAAACCAGCATGAGAAGAGGTGGCTAAAGGTTTCCTTACATATCCCTCATTAGAGCCTAATGCTTCACGAAGTCCACAAAACAGCTAAAGTGAGAAGTGTATTACTTAGATCATAGAATCACTATTGAGTTTAGTGCTTACTCACTAATACCTTACATTATCTTTGTCACAGAGCCAGATGATGTTCCTTATCTAGACGTCGTATATATACATGTTCTACAAAGAGTAAGGATTCCGGTATGTGTCATTTCTATTTGTAGTTGTGCTAGTGTTTTTTCTTTGTAGTGTACCAATAGCTAGTTGCTTACTTGCTTTTCTTTGCAGGCTGCCTGTTGCCAGTTCCCCAATTGATGTACCACGCAGATTATCCAGAAGAGTACCTACACATCATTTCTTCTTCACCATCTTCCCTTGTTTTGTCTCCCTGTGTTCCCCTGGCGTGTCTCTCGCACTCTAGTGTTTGATAGAGTCGAGAGGCCGTAGGGGAGGACTGTGGATTATTCTTCGGATTCCTGACGCTCCTGTGGAACTCTCTTGCAATCCTTACAGAACGTGAAGCCCACGTGGTGTGTTCTGCCCGAGCGTCATGGATCTCGAAGCAATAACTTTGGCAGATTTAGCGGGTATGTTAGGTAACCTGCAGGTAGAAACTCAAACACTAATGACAAGAGTAGACGCTATTCAAAGACACCAAACCTCGGGGGCGACAGGAGGAGGAACTTCAGTGGTACAAGTAACCACTCCCCCTGTCATACCTCTAGCACCCCCTGAAAGATTTGCAGGAGACGCAGCACGCTGCGCAGCTTTCCTCAGCCAATGTCAATTGCACTTTACCTGCAAAGCTGCTTGTTTTCCCTCAGACCAGGCCAAGGTAGCCTTTGTAATATCATACCTTAGCGGGTCAGCGGCTGATTGGGCGATACCATTAGTAGACAGGGATGACCCTTTATTGAATAGTTACTCGGCGTTCAGGAGAGAATTCCGCAAACTATTTGACAGACATATGTACACACACTCATCTGATACCGAATTACTAGACCTTAAACAAGGAACTCAGGATTTAGTGACATATATAACTAAATTTCGTAGGTTGGTGGTTGAATCCGATTGGCCTGAAGAAAAACGTAGTACCATCTTCTATAGGGGTTTGCGGGATGATTTAAAGGATGCTTTATCTCAGATAGTTGATCTTCCCACCTCCTGTACAGAGTTGATTGATCTGGTAGTTAAGATTGATCATCGATACCAAGAAAGAAAGAAAGAGAAAGGGAAGCATGACTATCGATACGCTGTTACAAGGGAGAAAAAGAGTGCTCCAGAGAAACCCAGTGAAGATAGCGAACCTATGCAGATAGGTACAATTAAAGGACCCTTGACTCCCGAGGAAAGACAGAGGAGAAGGACCCTTAGACTTTGCCTATACTGTGGTAAAGCGGGTCATTTTTTGCGAGAATGCCCGGTAAAACCCTCACAGTCCAAGTATTCGGGAAACTAGTAAGCCTGGGTTCTTGTGAGACGAGGAACCCAGGTAGGTCTGGTCTTACAGTCTCTTCCTCTGACCTTATCACTACCCCCACTAATCATTTCTATGTCTCTGCATTTTTGACTCAAGGTGCACTGGGTTTACATGTCCTGGTGATGATTGATTCTGGGGCATCAGGGAATTACATGGACTTAGAGTGGGCAAAAGAAAATAATATAACCTGTACCAAGAAAGAGACACCTAGTAACGTCACCACGATTGATGGTAGTTCTTTAAAATCTGGCCCTGTAACTTGGTGTACCACCCCGTTAAAAATGACTATAGAACCTGATCATCGTGAAGAATTGATGTTCGATTTAATCTGTTCCCCTCAGATTCCTGTTCTGCTGGGTATTCCGTGGTTACGGTTTCATAATCCTACCATTGATTGGGTGACTTCTACCATAATATTCCCTTCCGTCATATCCCCGTCCTTAGTTGGGGCTGCCGTGGAGGACGTACATAATGACAACAACAGTGGCGGGAATGGTCATGTTCTTCCGTCCTGTTACCAGGATTTGCAGGCAGTCTTTGATGTTAAGGAAGCAGAAGTTCTCCCCCCACACAGAGTTTATGACTGCCGTATTGACCTTGAGGCAGGGGCCAGGATACCTTGCAGCAGAGTCTACGCTCTCACTGAAAAGGAGAATGTGTATTTACGTGATTATCTGGACTCCATGCTTGAAAAGGGGTTTATACGTCAATCCCGTTCTCCGGCCTCTTCCTCTTTATTCTTTATTCCAAAACGGGATGGGGGTCTGCGTTGTTGCATTGACTATCGGAAATTAAATGATGTGGCTATAAAGAATCGGTACCCTCTCCCTCTGATTGCCTCCCTCCTTGACATGATCCGCAAGGCCCAATATTTCACTAAGTTAGATCTACGTGGAGCTTACCATCTGGTGCGGGTCAAGGAGGGAGACGAGTGGAAAACAGCCTTCTGCACCAAATACGGTCTTTTTGAATATCTTGTAATGCCCTTTGGGCTATGCAATGCCCCTGCGGCATTTCAATTCTTCATTAACGAGGTGTTAAAGGACATGCTTGAGGTCTATGTGATAGCTTACATAGATGATTTGCTAATTTTTTCTTCTACCATGACTGAACATCAACAACATGTTCGCAATGTGTTGGAACGTTTGTTAGACAATCAATTGTACTGCAAGCTTGAAAAGTGTTCTTTTCACACCAAGGAGGTACCTTTTTTGGGATATGTTGTTTCCCCTAGGGGTCTTAGCATGGATCCCTCCAAAGTAGAGGCTGTTCTTGCATGGCCGGCTCCCTGTTCAGTAAAAGAAATCCAGAGCTTCTTGGGCCTAGCTAATTTCTATAGAAGGTTCATCCGTAACTTCTCAACCTTGGTATCGCCTATTACAGCCCTTTTGAAGAAAGGTGTTCCTTTTGTTTGGTCCTGTGAGGCGGAGATTTCTTTTCGGCTCCTAAAGGAGGCTTTCACTAGTGCCCCTGTCTTACGTTTTCCTGACCCTGCTCTGCCCTTTGTGGTGGAGGTGGACGCTTCACAAGTGGCGGTGGGAGGTGTCCTATCTCAAGCTGACGTGCTGACGGGCGAATGTCATCCTGTGGCCTATTATTCCCATAAGTTCACCCCAGCTGAATATAACTATGCCGTGGGGGACAAGGAACTTTTAGCCATTAAAAGGGCATTTGAAGAGTGGAGGCAATATCTTTTGGGGGCCAGACATCCTACTGTGGTATATACAGACCATCGAAACCTCCAATACCTCAAATCTGCTAAGGCACTGTCCATGAGACAGTTACGTTGGTCCCAATATTTCAGTGAATTTGACTTCACAGTCCAGTATAGACCTGGGAGGAAGAATGGCAAAGCAGATGCCCTGTCACGTTTGGGCTTTGATACCCCTTCAGTTCCCATAGAGCAAACCTGTATCATTCCCAGAGCCAATATTATAGGAACCATACATAACGAGGATGAATTCCTATCACAAGTTAGAATCAGTCAAGCCTCGGTAGACATGATGCAAATGGTAGGGTCACAGGAACTAACCTTGAGAGGAGGATTGGTGCGGATACAAGGGGGAGTGGTGTTACCGGCAAAGGTGTTACAAGAACAGGTTTTGAAGTGGTACCATTCTCATCCAATAGCAGGCCATCCGGGGATTAAGAGAACCACCGAAGCAGTGCGTGAGCGTTTTTGGTGGCCTACCATGCTTAAGGACATTGAACAATTTGTGAAGACATGTTATGTATGCGCACAAACCAAGGCATCACGCCTCAATCCGGTGGGCCTTCTCATGCCATTACCCTCTCCTTCCGGACCTTGGCATACTGTGTCACTTGATTTTATAGTCGAACTACCACTTACAAAGTTGAAGAATAATACATTGTTAGTGGTAGTGGACCTATTCACGAAGATGGCACATTTCGTACCTTTGCAGGGACTCCCTACTGCCATAGAGCTAGCTTCCATATTCATGCAACAGATAGTACGACTACATGGCTTTCCTTCTGTCCTGGTGTCCGATAGAGGAACCCAATTTGTGTCTAAATTCTGGAAGGGTCTCTGTTCTTTACTCCAGATAGACGTCCGTTTGTCCTCAAGTCACCACCCACAGTCAGATGGGCAGACGGAGAGAGTTAACCAGTGTTTTGAGCAGTACATAAGAAATCAAATGTTGCAAACCCTAGAGGATTGGGATGAGTTATTCTGGTTAGCGGAAATCTCTTACAACCACAGTACACACTCCTCCATCAACACCTCCCCTTTCTTTTGCTCATATGGTTATCACCCTAAGTTGTTACCCTCTGGTAGTCTTACTGATTGTCCCATTCCTGCTGCTTCCAATAGGGTAGAAAGACTACATGAAGTTCAGAAGAAAGCCTTGGAGAGTCTTGAAATGGCTAAAGTGAGATACACAGAGGGAGCAAATTTACACAGGAGATTGGAACCTATTTACATACCAGGAGATGAGGTCTGGCTTTCCACGAAATACATTACTTTGGGGGGTCCACGCAAGTTTAACCCTAAATACATAGGTCCCTATAAGGTGGAAAAGGTGATCAATCCTGTTGCCTTGAAACTAACCCTCCCTCCATCGTTTAAAGTTCATCCAGTATTCCATGTGTCACTACTCAAACCAGTTGAACCTGGGACCAGGATGCCTTCAAAGCCTGCTCCTATAACCATTCACGATTCGGAGGAATATGAGGTGGAGGCCATCCTTGATTCCAGGAAAGTAAGGAACGCGATTCAATACCTGGTTCATTGGAAGGGTTATGGTATTGAAGAGCGCACATGGGAACCTGCTTCCAACATCCATGCACCCCGATTGCTGAGAGTGTATCATCAAAGACACCCTGACAAGCCCAAACCAGGAGGGGACCATTGTGGAGGGAGTGTACTGTCATGCCTCGGGATTCCCAAAAGACACTGTCCCTTTAAGACAAATGCTATCTAAAGCATCAGGAAGCTGGGAGAGACGCTTCACGTTCTTGCGTCAAGCTCCCCTCGTGTTCTGTATCCGTCTTGACCTTCTTTGCCTGACTTCCGCATTTGCTGTTGGAATTTCCTGTTCTGGAGCGCTGGTCGGCTTTGCTTTACCGGCCCCCGCGTTTCGAGCGGGCCTCGGATTGTTATCCCAATTCAGTGGCGCTTGTAATCCCAGCGTTTTTGAGTTCACGTTCTTCGTGAACCTTTCCCCGTTTTGTCCTTGAAGGATTGTTCCGGCGGCCGGGGTGTTTCCCCGCCTTTCCGGTTGTTCTCAGTTCGTGCCTGATTTTGAAGGTGCATTACCGGACAACCAGCCTGTATCTCTGTTGTCCCTTTTTGAACAGTCCGTTTTTTCCTCCCTTTCCCTTTAGCTAGATAGCTAGTATTTCTTCATTCATTTTTTGTCCCCTTCATTATTTATTTACCCCAACCTTATTATCCTTCTGGAATACTGCCTTTGCATTTGGAGTGATTCTTGCGTGGATCCAAGTGGGTACAATCTTCAGCTTCTCTACAGGGAATCACGGTAACAGCGCTTTTTGCGCTCTTTTATACTTATGCAAAAACTAGTCATACATATGATTTATATATGTTGTTTTGCTTTTCATCTAGAGATAAACCAGCATGAGAAGAGGTAGCTAAAGGTTTCCTTACATATCCCTCATTAGAGCCTAATGCTTCACGAAGTCCACAAAACGGCTAAAGTGAGAAGTGTATTACTTAGATCATAGAATCACTATTGAGTTTAGTGCTTACTCACTAATACCTTACATTATCTTTTTCACAGAGCCAGATGATGTTCCTTATCTAGACGTCGTATATATACATGTTCTACAAAGAGTAAGGATTCCGGTATGTGTCATTTCTATTTGTAGTTGTGCTAGTGTTTTTTCTTTGTAGTGTACCAATAGCTAGTTGCTTACTTGCTTTTCTTTGCAGGCTGCCTGTTGCCAGTTCCCCAATTGATGTACCACGCAGATTATCCAGAAGAGTACCTACACATCATTTCTTCTTCACCATCTTCCCTTGTTTTGTCTCCCTGTGTTCCCCTGGCGTGTCTCTCGCACTCTAGTGTTTGATAGAGTCGAGAGGCCGTAGGGGAGGACTGTGGATTATTCTTCGGATTCCTGACGCTCCTGTGGAACTCTCTTGCAATCCTTACAAGGAGGTCCCGCAATAATATATACGTAAATTGACAACCTACATAAGTTCAAGTCAAAATATGTTTGTATAAGGTTGAGACAATTGTTGATTTCAAAGTTTTTCACGCAACTTTGAGCAAATGTGCAAGTCTTTTGTGGTATTTCATATGTTCATGGGCTATTTATATGGTCACTGTGCTGGTTTGTCTATATGTAGCAATAGTGAATTTGTCAAGTGTATCCCATGTGTTTCCAATACATATAACAAGTCTAGCATTTTTCGGTTGCATTGTAGATGCTGCTTCTCTTAACTGCAATTTCTTTCTTTTTCTTCAGTCCCAGTTATTGTTTGTTACTATACTTTTTGGCCATGCATGCACTCTCCTGAGATCATCACTTTGAATAGCTCCTATTTATTTGCGCTGTATTATTTAGCATTCTCCTTCAACCTTCTCAATAAGGCCCGAACAGTGAATCTCCATGTTGGGATCTTAGTTCTGCCTTGTGCCTGACTTTTACCATACCTCTGGTCTGGAATGGGACAGCTGGAATTTGGCCTAATATGCAGACTCTTCATATTTAAATAGGAAGTCCTTTGTAATAATGATGTATTCCAGGTAATTAGGAGTGCCATCTATTCACAAATATTAACAGGTTGTTGTACCCTTCAGAAGGGTATCACACTTATTTTATCAATATTCTGCTACAAAGGACTCACCACCCCTGGCTTAGCGCTGTCTCTTAGTGGAATATTCCAGCCCCATGTCTGTCGAAAACAAAACCTGTATTTCCCACCTACACCAGTTTTGTTTCTAAATAAAACCTGATAATCTAGAATTGATTCCCAAAAAGGCTAGCATCTACATTCGGCACATACAACTTAATGAGACATATTTCCTGACCGCCTAACGTCCCAGTAGATATCGACCCTTCGTGTCTACCTTACCCTATCTCATCTGCAGCGAAACTAGGGCAGCCACATGCAAGTACACCATATGCTTAACTAGAGAAAGTCCCAACATGCACTAAATGTTCCCATTTTTTGCGCACTTTATCTATTTCCGCTAGAGGTAGATTCTTCTCTTGTAACACTGCGATTACGATTCCTTTTGTTTTCTGGTAATATTGCACCCTTGTGCCTTTTTGTGTAGCTATTCGTACCCTTGACATTATGTGTAACTGTCTTCCATGTATTCCTTCTGCCACTGACCTGATCCCTACTTTCCATCTCCCTTGGCCAAACATGATGCCCCCGCATGATATCCACACCTGTTATAATCTCCTTGGACCTTTCTTTGCCCAAAACTCCAGAAAAAAATGCCCCCTTACACACACACAGACACACAGGCAACCAACCACAGCCTATTCTACAACTCGGGTGCAACTTGAAACAGCATGTCAACAATAGTGCATAGAAAGTAGTCCCATTGTTTGCACATTGTCTTGTACACTTTTTCCTCTGATCCTTTGCACAACTGTTTGAAGTTCAGTGTGTTTTTAAATGTCTTTATGCTATTTCATATGAATAATAAATTGGTTATATTTAAATTCATGTTTCATGCTCGACATTTCATTTTTTTTGTGTTCTCTGTAGGAATGTCTGTGATTTATGACTGGGTATCCTGGTGCTCTATAAGGTCATCATTTACTATGCTTTAAAAGTTAATACAATCTAATATGTAATGAGAAATGTGTTGAAAAATGCTTTGTTTTGGCCTTTCTGTCACCCAAATTTTCTTGGGGTGGGAGAAGTTAAACTTCCCCTGGTAGTGGTTGCTCACTGCGCTTGCTGCTACACACTGTGTGGGGGCTGGTCTCACTTTGTTCTCTATGATTCACTACTTGTGTCTATTTTTGGTGCGCTCTGAAAGAATGCCTATGGGTACATATGACTGGGTGGGTAACCTGGTGTTCTTCATCTGCTATTTTCTATGCTTTGAAAGTTGATACAATGTGAATATGTAATCAAAAATGTGCTGTAAAATTCACCATTTTGGTCTGTTGTTTTCCAAAATTTTCTGGGGGGGAGAACCCCCCCAAACCCCCCTAATGGCGGTCGGGCTCGCTCGCTGCGCGCCGGACGGGGGCTGGTTTGCCAAAATTTGCCAGGGCTGCTTTCAGTTCCCAGTCCGGCCCTGTTGGTGGTCTGTGGGCACACACTGCATGAACCGCATGGATAGTGTCCACATACCGGGGGAATCACCCAAAAGGGTTGGTATCCTGGTTCGACTGGAGCCTTGGCCGGGTGTGTACAAGATTATCACGTAGACTTGGGCCTCTCTTAAATGCAAATAGTGGCAATGGGATGTTCTCTGTTGCAATATTGAGGATGCTTCAATGTCTGCACACAATCTTCTGGACTTGGTTAGACAGTGTGCAGAAGGCGTTCACAAATGTTAATCTAGTAGTTGCAGGTTTGAGGATCTTTTGATCAAGTAAAGCATCTCGATTGGCATTAGAAGCTCTCTTCCAAGCTCTACGCACAAGACGTTTGGGGTAATCACGGGCCTGGAGTTGAAGAGAAAGTTCTTGGGCATGTTTGTCAAAGAGTGCTGTTGTTGAGCAGTTTCTACGCACCCTTAAAAACTGGCCTACAGGGAGGTTTTCACGCAGGGCTCTGGGATGATGACTATCATATGTTAGGAAGGAGTTCCTTGACATCGGTTTTTTGAACAGCTCACATTGTAGTTGTCCATTTTCAACAAATATGGAGATATCCAAAAATGCTAGTTGGGATTTACTTTACTCAATAGTAAATCTCAAAAATGAATTCTGACGGTTGAACCAGTCGTGGAACGCATTGACCTCAAGGGCAGTTCCACGCCAAACAACCAGCACGTCATCAATGTACCTCTTCCACAGCAACACCTGATGGACATACTGGTTGCTGTGGTTGAGGACACACATCTGTTCGAATAGATGGACGTACAGGTTGGCAAGACTGGGTGCAAATACGCTACCCATAGAGGTCCCCGAGATTTGCAGAAAGATCTGATCCTCAAATTGGAAAATGTTCTCCATCATAGCTATCCTGGCGCACTCCATGATGAAGTTAACCGGGGTGATGGTTTCGAGGTCACGAGATTCAAGGAGGCTTCTGATGGAGTCTAAAGTGTCTTGCTGGGGGATATATGTGTATAAAGACTCCACGTCAAATCTGACTATCAAATCGGAGGATGGATCAAATTCAATATCTAGCAGCATACGTAGCAGGTCAACAGTATCTTTGAGATAAGTGGGCATCTCTGTTACAAGTGGTCGTAAGAAAAAATCAACAAATGTTGATAATGGCTCTAGCAATGAGCCAATCCCAGAAATGATGGGACGTCCTGGAGGCGGACGTTGGGCTTTGTGTATTTTGGGGAGGCAGTAAAAGTAGGGCATCACAGGATGAGTTCTGGCCTCATGTGGTGTGATCCACCCCTCAGCCTCTGCCTCCTCAACTAGTTGTTTTATCTCCAAGACTAATCTGGGAGTAGGGTCTGTGTTGAGTGGACGGTAAGACTTCGTATCCTCCAATTGTCTGCAACACTCTGCACGATATATATATCCGTGTCCAGCAGAACTGTGGCTCCCCCTTTATCTGCTGGCTTGATGATGATGGAATCATCTTTCATGAGATCCTGAAGTGTCCGTCTGTCGTTGGTAGAGAAGTTGTGATAGTCATTCCTTCTGGAGTTACATAGTGTCATTATATCATGGGTTACTGCCTTCTCGAAGGTGGCAACCTGAGAAGGAACTTGATGTGCTAGGGGGTTAAAGCTTGACTTTGGGCGTAGTCCAGTGTTACTTGCCCCTGTCTCTTGTGGGTTAACCTCATTTTCTTTGTTCTTAAAGAAAAAGTGTAACCGAATTTTCCTGAAGAAACCTTCAAGCTCACACCTGTGTTTGAAAGGATCTCCTGTGTGGGTGGGAACATATCCTAGACCTTTGTTAAGAATTCTATGTCCGTTCACTGTCAGTGTACGGGAGCTAAGATTACCACTAAGTCCACTACTCCACTGGTTGATTGGTTGCCTGCTGTTGGCCTCGCCTGCTCCTCGTGTTGGGGAAGGATTGATCTGCTTCCCAATGTACTGTTGGTGTACCCCTTCTTTTTTCTCGGCTGCAGTCTCTGCCTTGGCCTAAAAAAGACTGGTCTTGGAAAAATTGGTGAGGAGGGTATGGTTGAATATGTGGTGCAAATGCAGGGGGTTGATAACCCCATGGGCCCGGTGGCCACCATTGGCCTTGGTTCTGGTAGAAGCCCTGCATACCACGTCTCCTGTTAGGTCTACGTAACATACCTCTGCCCCTCATCTGAGATGCCCCTGCGTTGGATGAGTCTGAATCGCTAGACCCTGGATCTGATCCTGATGTTGAATAATTAGACCCATATCGCCTACCTTTGTTGTTATATTCTGGAGCCACATAGGTGTCACTTGTGTAGGGGTACATTTTGACAAGGGAAAATTTGGCCAAGTCTTTTTTAAATTTGTCTATCTTGTTCAGTAAGATGTTCTCTCTGTACTCTCTGTTAGTTTTGTTGGTTTCATCCAGTTGTTTTTTATACCCAGTGATTGTTGTTTTGATTTGTCCCTCAAGGACATGGATTTCTACAAGGATGGCATCTGCCTGATGCTTTGCAGTGCTTATAATAAGAATTACCCAATCGCGAGTACAGCGCCATGCGATTTGTGACCAATCCCTCAAAAAGATTGTATCAGTGAGGAAGAGTTATGGTGTGCTGGTTACTATAAGGCCAGTGGGGGCACACTTGCCCCGTAGGTATTCCGCCATAATGACTCCATGAACTGGTGTACGTGAATGAGATTTTTTCAGGTTCAATAGAGTAAGCCAGTTATCTGATTTATTTACTTTCACGCGCAAATCATTATGTACAACATTCTACATTGATTGCTTTCCTTGCAGTAGCATTCAACAACTACTAGGTCCTGAAGAAAGCCGGGCTAGGGTGCCATACGGCTGAAACATGTCGACCTCACTACTCACCGGGAGATAGTAAATTTGTTACATACTATCAGGCAATCTACTTTTATCTTTTTATTTTTTGTCCTCATAGTCATTTTTAAACTGCACCTTTTTTCACGAGCACTGCACTCCATCAGTTGTCTCATATCTTGAAAAACTACTCTGGCTTAGAACACTGAGAGTATCAGGTCAGGTATCTATTTATGTTAGCCTTGGTGCAACATTTGGTTACATCTGACCTTCCTCTCATAGTCTTCCAAATGACGAAGTTCCGCCAAATGGGTGGGCTGATGGAGACTTTTCTTGAGCCAAGTATTGGGCAAGCTATCTGTATCTGGTGAATAGTTTCCTTAGAGCTGACGGGGTTGTTTTGTCATAGCAATAGACTGACCTGCTCCTGGTATTTGTGCAAGTCCTAGATGAATACTATACTTATTATCTCCAAGTTAAGCCTGGCTGATTTTTGTTCCAAGCTACCAGAGTGTTCATTTAGGACTTTTTGTGGTTTACCCTGACAGGGACTGTGCCTGTTGCTTGAATAGGGGTATGCCTGTTACTTGAATTGTGGTCTCCACCCGTTCAACCAACATCTACAATTTCACACAAATACCATGCAACCTTTAGTGGGCTACAAGACCTACATAGAGCTGATTTAACGAATATTTAAATAGGAGGTCTCTACCTGTTGCTAATAGTTGGACTTAATGGACATCCTTGAAATTGCACTAGTCTCCTCTGGTTTACTCCTGAGACTCTCACAACCAATCTTTGTAAGAGTCGCTTTTACATATCTCAGCCTGGGTATATTGCAGGAACAAGGAATGTGCAATAAATCTTCTAAACCACGAAGATAGGAGCACAATTCAGGGGTCGCCCAGATTCTTTTCCAGTGAAGGATCTGTCTTAATCCTGTCTTATTGGAGATATATCTATGCCCTTGTTCCAGTCTAAGGGGGAGAAGGGGAAGGGGGTGCTATTGGGCAACCCTGTTACCTGACACATACATTGATTTTCCACTCTTAGTAGTGTGGTCACATCCCTGTGCCCACAATCAATCAATCAATCAGAACAATTTGTAAAGCGCGCTACTCCCCTGGAAGGGTCTCAATGCGCTGGGGGGGGGGGGGGGGGGTCCGTTACTGCTCGAAAAGCCAGGTCTTGAGTTGCTTCCTGAAGGAGAGATGGTCCTGGGTCAACCGTAGGTGGATGGGGAGGGAGTTCAATGTCTTGGCCGCCAGGTAGGAGAAGGATCTTCCTCCGGCGGTGGCTCTGCGGATGCGTGGTACGGTGGCGAGGGCGAGGCTGGTCGATCACAGCTGGCGGATGGGCGTTTAGAAAGTGAGGCGGTTGTTGAGGAATTTGGGGCCCAGGTTGTGGAGAGATTTGCGTATGTGGGTGAGGAGTCTGAACGTGATCCACTTGCTAATGGGGAGCCAGTGCAGGTCTCTCAGGTAGGCGGAGATGTGGTTGTGGCTGGGGATGTCCAGGACGAGTCATGCGGAGGCGTTCTGTATGCCTTGAAGTATTTTCTGTAGTTTGACAGTGGTTCCCGCCTAGAGGGTGTTTCCGTAGTCCATTCGGCTGGTGACGAGTGCCTGGGTGACCGTCTTCCTGGTTTCGGTGGGTATCCATCGGAAGATCTTACGGAGCATGCGCAGGGTGTTGAAGCAGGATGACAATACTGCGTTGACTTGTCTGGTCAGTGCGAGGGCGGAGTCCAGGATGAAGCCCAGGTTTTGTGCGTGGTCCGTTGGCTTGGGGGTGGTGCCCAGGGCAGGGGGCCACCAGGAGTCGTCCCAGGTGGAGGGGGATGATCCCAGGATGAGGACTTCTGTCTTGTCTGAGTTCAGCTTCAGGCGGCTGTTCTTCATCCATTCGGCGACGTCCTTCATTCCCTCGTGTAGGCTGGCTCTGGCGTTGGCCGGGTCGTTCGCGAGGGAGAGGATCAGCTGGGTGTCGTCTGCGTATGAGATGATGTTAAGGTTGTGTTGGCGTGCGATTGCTGCGATGGGGCTCATGTAGACGTTGAAGAGGGTGGGGCTGAGAGAGGATCCTTGAGGTACGCCGCAGATGACTTCGGTGGCCGCGGATCGGAACGGGGTGAGGCGGACTCTCTGGGTTCTTCCGGCGAGGAACGAGGTGATCCACTCCAGTGCTTTCCCTTGGATTCCGATGTTGCTGAGGCGCTGTATTAGGGTGCGGTGGCAGACTGTGTCGAATGCTGCAGAGAGGTCCAGGAGGATGAGGGCAGCTGTTTCCCCGTTGTCGAGCAGGGATCTGATGTCGTCTGTGGCTGCGATGAGGGCGGTCTCGGCGCTGTGGTTGGCTCGGAAACCTGACTGTGAGGGGTCGAGGGATCCGTTCGTCTCAAGGAAGGCGGTGAGCTGTATGTTGATGGTCTTCTCGATGAATTTGGAGAGAAAAGGGAGGAGCAAGATGGGGCGGAAGATCTTGAGGTCGGCTGGGTCCGCTGTCGGTTTCTTCAGGAGGGCTCTGAGCTCGGCATGCTTCCAGCTCTCCGGGAAGGTGGCGGTTTTGAAGGAGACGTTGATGATGTTCCGGAGTTGGGGTGCGATGATGGAGCCGGCCTTGTTGAAGACGTGGTGGGGGCAGGGGTCGGTAGGGGATCCGGAGTGCACATACTTCTGCACCCTATTAGGCAGAACCTGGTGCCTGGTGATTATAGATCTGAATTGCCGGGAGATACGACATAATGATCCTTGAGACATTTTATCAATTCCCGCAGCCACTTGTTCTAGTTTAAGCCTGCACTGGGCACTGCAATGAGTATGCCAGTCTATCTGTTCAGTAAGTTTAATCCCCAAATAATCAAAAGTACATACAAACTCCTAAGGGGTCTCCATGAGCTATTCATATAATTTGTTTTTGCGTAAGTATGTGCATTTTGGGAGACATTATGCAAAGTGTAGCCTTCAACTTTACCCCAAAAAACAATGCAGTAGTGTGAAGGGAACTAATATTGTCCCAAATATTCTGTTGCCCTACCTCTTTTAAACTGACCATCATATAAAGCTTACACACGCTATAGTTATGGCATACTGTAATGTAGTCTGGATTGGCTTCCAATACTGGAAGCTCGCCTTTGCTTTCCAGAGATGTCGGTTCAAAAGCAAAACACTGTGCATCATGCAGAAAGCATACTAGAGAAAAGATTCTTACTACTACTTTTTCCTTATTTAATTTCTTGTAACTTCACTGTCCATTGATATTTCATTTGTTATTCTCATTTTTGTCATTCTCTTTCATTTGCACTGTCATTTTGCTTTCTTTGGCACATGACCCGAGCTGTCATTTCTATCATCGTACTCATTTCCAGTGTTATGTGTGGGCTCCACTCCTCAGACCGGCCAATCTCCCATCAAAGTGAAGGGAGATGCTTTTTTTTGATTTCAAGAAGATTTTATTAAGAGAGATAATGATATCAATAATAAAACCAAATACAATATAAGTGATACATTTTGACACAAGAGAAAAATACAAACATGTACTCGACCATTAGCATTCGCTAAACAAATGTATCACCTTCTGATTTAAGGATGGGGACAAGGGAGGTAGCAGAAGAAAAGAAAGAAAGGAGGAAAGAAGAGAAAGAAGCAAAAGAAAGACGAAAGGGAAGAGAGGACAGGAAAGAGGAAATAAGAAGAAGAAGAATGATTCCCACAGGACTGGCCCAGTGTAGAACAAGAAAAAATAGACAACAATTAGACAGACAAATCAAAAGGGAACTGAGGGACCAACCCTTTCGAGGACAACTCCATATAATCGTCCAAGGCTGTCCAGACCCCTTTAGAAATGGAAGGCGAAAGGTGTGCTTGATCAACCGAGGTGTGAGCACTGCGTAAAAAGGAAACCCACGCCCACCACGTATGATAAGAGACAGACGCAAAGGATTTCCATTCCATAAGAATGATTTTTACCGCTACAGTCAAGAGAAGATCTAGTAACTGTAATTCCAACGGGTCTAAAGGGAGAGGAATAGGAGCAGCCAAGGGACCTAGTAAAATTAAAGGAAAGGAAAGTTGGAGGTCAATGTTAAAAATAAGAGATAAGTGTTTCTGAATGAGGTCCCAAAAAGATTTAAGTAAGGAGCAATGATAAAACATATGAGGAAAATCACCCGCCACCAAACCGCAGCTCCAACAGAGATCATCATCTTTAAGGTTGAGCGAATGAAGACGCACAGGCGTCCAATGGAGGAGATTGATCGAGAAAAACTTAGATTGCATTAAGGAAGGAGCTATTTTATTACGGAGAGCTAATTTACCAATAGATTGCCAAGCTTCGGACGAAATTTGGTCCGTGATGTTGTGATCAAAATGGCGTGACCATTTTTGTTGCGCAACCGTCTGTGCGGGAAGCGAGGCAGATGACAGAAATTTATATATTTTGGAGGCAACATGACCAGATTTGAGCCAAATGCGGAAAAGAGAGATGGTGGAGGAGGAGGGGTGAAGACGGACTTTAGAAACAGCTACTTTGATTTTAAGAAAGGTATAAAAGTCAAGATTTGTTAAAGAGTGTTTGAGAGCCAAGGAAGAGAAAGGTAATGGATCACCGGAGTCACTGTACAGATGCTGAACAAGAGAGATTCCCTTTTCCGCCCAGTATGACATGAGAGTGGGAGAAATATTAAGCTTAATTTTGGAGTTTCTCCAAATAGATGACCACCTAGTTTTATGTAGGGGAATAGCCACCTTCCTATCTAATTTCTTGATCGCAGTAATGGTATCAATAATGATAGAACGGGAAAACAGAATATGTAACGTAGATGTAGTACAGAAAGAGGCAATAGGTAGAGGAGAAGCCAATTCCTGTTCAATGAGTAGCCAAGAGGGAACATGACGAGTTGGAGGAGAAAACCAAAAAGCTCCCTGAGAGGCCAAGAAGGCAATTTGGTATTTCTCCCAATCAGGAAAGTTACACCCTCCCATATCAGGAGGTCGACGCAAGAATTTATACGCTAATCGAGCTCGTTTGTTATTCCACAGGAATTTAGAAGTCAGACCATCAATTTCTCGAAAAAAGGAATCAGATAATTTAAGCGGAAGCATGGAGGAAACAAAGTTAATAATCGGCGTGATCATCATTTTTAGAGTTTGTAAGCGACCCCACCAAGAAATATGTTTTGGAGACCACGAATCCAAAAGACGACGCACTTTGAGGAGAGTCTGAGATTCATTATAAGTGACGGTGGCATGAAGAGTAGAACAGAAATAAATTCCAAGGTACTTCAGATGATTAGACTGCCACTTAAAGCCAGCCGAGCCCATATGAGCAGGAAAACAATAGGCATTCAGAGGAAACATCTCCGTCTTATCTTTATTTAGGGTATAGCCCGAGACCGTTGAAAACAAGGAAATGGTGTCGGAAATAGCAGGGATGGCCAAGGCGATATCATCCGAGAAAATAAGAACATCGTCCGCGTATGCGGCAGTTTTGAGACAGTGAGAACCAAAAGAAAAACCTTTAATATTAGGGTGTAGGTCAATCAAACGAAGAAGAGGATCAATAGATAATAGAAATAAGAGTGGGGATAAGGGACAGCCCTGTCTCGTGCCTTGGCGAAGATCAAAAAACGAAGACGTAGCACCATTGACTCTAATGTTAGCTTTAGGTTGGGAATATAAAGACATAACCATATTAATGAAGGAGTCTCCGAGGTTATGCGCGTATAAGACAGCGCGAAGGAAAGGCCAAGAGACCTTGTCGAAGGCCTTTTCCGCATCAAGGGCCAAGGCCGCTGCAGGAAGCTGAGACCTTTTGGCAGCACCAATAATATGGCAGAATGTGCGTATATTGTCCCTTGCAAGACGTCCTTTTACAAAACCTGTTTGGGAGGGATGTACAAGATGGGGAATAAAGGATTCTAATCTTTTAGCCAGGATTTTAGCAAAAATCTTTGCTTCCATGTTAAGGAGAGAAATAGGTCGGAAGTTTTTAGGGTCCGAATGGTCTTTTCCCTCTTTCGGGAGTACAACTATGGTGGCTTCAGCAGCCGTGCCAGAGACAGATCCATCTTTAACAAAAGAATCAAAGACCGATTGTAACTTAGGGACTAGCGAAGGGAGAAAAGTTTTATAAAATAATATTGGATAGCCATCAGGGCCCGGAGCCTTCCCAGAACGAGTAGCCTTAATCGCAGACACTATTTCTTCGGGGAAAATAGGTTTATTTAGAAAGGAACGATCCTCCTCAGAGACCGATTGAATCGGAACCGATTTTAAAAAATCACGACAGTGGTCAAAAGAGGATTGGTTAGAAGGGGTATATAATTTATTATAAAAGTCACGAAACACTTCAAGTATTTCCCCTGTTTGGAATCGTTTAGAGCCGGTGTGGTCCGTAATAGAAGAGATCTGCGAAGACTTAAACGAGAAATCTTGAAATTTTAATGTAGCCGCTAGAAGTTTGCCAGCCCGATTCTTTAATAGCAACTTCTTGGACTTTTGTGCTTGGATACCAATATGAGCCCTCTTGGTGACAATGGTATTGTATTTGTATTTTAGTAGTTTAATGTGTTGTAAGCAGATCGGATCCTTAGAATGCCTGAAGGAAGCTTCCAGAGTTTTGATTTCAGTTGACAGATCTGTGAGCTCCTTCTTAATAGCTGAATTACGTCTAGACATACATTTAATGACCTGACCCCGGAAAGTACATTTAAAGGAGTCCCACAAGACGATTGGGGAAGAGACAGATCCCTCGTTTTCACGGAAAAAAGTATCTATAGCCTTAGAAAATTCAGCAACCTGAGGAGGGTCATACAAGACTTCAGTGTTCAACCTCCATGAACGCGCGCGTGATTTAGGGGCAAAGGATGAAAGCGTAAAAGTGACCGCAGCATGATCAGAGACCAAAATAGGGTGAATAAGCGGAGAGGTAGACGATGAAACAAGAGAAGAATGAACGAGGAGATAATCAATACGAGAAAAGGAGGAGTGAGGCGAAGAGAAGAAAGAAAAATCACAGCCAGTGGGATTATGGAGACGCCAGATATCGTGAAGATGAGAGATGGAACACATGTTAAGCATTTGTTTGTGGGATTTAGGAGGGCGAAACTGAAACGAGGAATTTCTGTCTAAGAGAGGGTCCATTGGTAAATTAAAATCGCCACCAACAATAAGATTACCAGCGTGTGGAGTGTCATGTAATTTTTTGGTAACGGATTTCCAAAAAGCCGGATCATCTACATTCGGGGCATAGATATTCATAACATATAAATCGTGCTGACCATCCGATAATTTAGATAACAACCACCGACCATCAGAATCATGATCGGAAGAGAGTATTGATAAGCCAGATTTTCTCGAAACTAAAGTGACAACCCCATTCCGTTTGCCAGAGGCATCAGAACAGGAAACATCCGAAACCCAATCTTTCTTCAAAAACAACGCTTCTCTATTAGCGACCTTGGACTCTTGAAAAAGAACCAAATCTGCAGAGAGAGACTTACAGTAATCCAAAATCTTCGACCTCTTCACCGGGTGATTCAAGCCCTTAACATTAAGGGATAGCACATTTAAACCCGACATGTATAAGAAGAGGGGTAAAGAGAAGACGAGACTGATAGTAGAAAAAGAACCAACGTCAGAAATACAAGGGAACAACCATTAAGGAAAAGAAACACTGGGGGAGCATCCATGTGGGAGGACCAAGAGAAAGGAAGAGAAAGAAGAGATGAAAAGAGAGGAGAAAGAGGAGAGAAAGAGAGCAGGAGGGGAGGCCTAAAAAAGACCAACATCATGCAAGGGAGAACGTGGAAGAGGCGAGCAAAGGACCCGTACTAGGAGCATAAGTGGGTAAAAACAGTAGCCCATCACTAAAATACCTTGGCCGATAGCAGGAATATCGGAACTGTTAACAAGGAACAGATAATATCGCAGAACATCATTATACTGGAAATAATAAAAACTGATAATGAAAAGAATACTACACTGTAGCATAGAATAAAACAATCTAGCGAGAGAAATATCTAAAATAAGCAACATTAGTAGAAAAAATAAGAAACCGCGTGAGTATGAGAGATAAAGTCTAAACAGTAGATAACTGCGAAGCGAATACAATACAGATTTAAAAAGCTAACAACATAATAAGGAACAAGCAATAACTGTAAATGACTATACTCTGAGGATGAATGACAGAAGCAAGAAAAGAAAAAAAAAAGTGATGTATGAGAAAAGAACTGATAGAAAATAGCAAGTTATATAGATAGAGAAAAAGAAAAGTAGAAAAGATATCATATATATCAAATATGAAAAGCAATAATGACGAGATTAGTGCACCCAAATGAACATATCAAAACCTTAGCGAGAGATATATGTATAATAAACACTATTAAGAAAATATTACTAATACACTAATTATATGAGGTAAATCCGAAACAGGAGATAAATGTAAGGTAGAAATGCATACCTAAAAAAGAATGACATACTTAAGGAACAAGCTATAACTGTATATGGCTAAAGTATGAAGCTGAGACACAAAAGAAAGAAAGTAGAGAAGGAAGGGAGAAGAATTATAGTAAAACAGGAGAGTAGGAATATAAAGAAAGAGAGAAAATGACTAGTAATATAAAGAGGAGTACAAATGTTGAAGAAATACATAGATGAACAAAGAAGGACAATAGATAAGAAAATAGATTAACGAGAATGCGGGTAAGAAACTTCAGAGAAGATGAGAGACAGGGACCCAAACAAAAAGGCATGATAAATAAAAGAAGAGAGCAAAACAAGGAAAAAAACAGGGACCGGAATAAAAAAAAGGAGAGTGAGAAGAAACTATGAAAAGAGAAAAGAAAAACAAATGTGTTTGGAAATACCTGTAGGAGGAGAACTATAGAAAGAACGAACAAGTAAAAATAGAAATGCAAGAAAGACGACTAGAACAGAGATGAATATGAAGAATAGAAAAATACCATTAACAGACTTGAAAGAGAAGAACAACCGATAAGCAGAACAAGAGAGAACAAAGCACCAGGCATACGGAAAAATATATCAATAAAGGAAAGGAGACAGTTCAAGTGCCCGAAGCACCGGTGGGCTGCGAGGTCGCTTTCTGAATCTCCATCTCTATCTCCAGTTGGTTGTCCAGGAACGTAGCTAGGTCAGCCGGCTCATCGAAAATTCTGGAACGTCCTTTATAAGTAATGCGGAACTTCGATGGACCAGAAAATGAAAAAGGAATACCCATCTCAGAAAGACGTTTCCGAAGATTTAAGAAGCCTTTCCTCCTTATAACCGTGTCTCTGGCAAAGTCCTGAGAAATTGAGATCCGGTGTCCATCCCAGATGACTTGTTTAATTTTCCGCATATGAGAGAGAATCAGTTCAGTATGTTGATGCCGCAATGGCTTAAAAATGATTGCTCTTGGCTGGGTTGCCGTCTTGGATCGAAACGTTGGAACACGGTGTGCTCTTTCTATCTCAAAGTCTCTGGTGAATGAGATTTGTAAGGTATCTGGAATCCAATGGGAAAGGAACTCTATCATAGAGGAAGATGATTTCTCTGAATCTTCCGGCAGGCCAAAAATACGTAGGTTAGATCTACGATTACGGTCCTCCTGCTCAGTGAGGTCTCTGCGCAAAGCCGCCATTGAACGCTCTAAGTGGTTGAGGGATCTGGATTGTTTTTGTATACCATCTTCAGCACCACTGATTCGTGATTCAGTAGCAGAAACACGCAGAGAGAGGGCTTTAAAGTCACTCCTGATAGCAGACATCTCCACTTGTAATAAATCCGTGTTAGTTTTCGTTGACTGCGCAATATCATGCACTTCATTGAGGCGCGCCAGAATTGTGTCCAATGTGGAAGTGGTGTCTGACTGAGAAGACTCAGGTGTAGGAGACCCTGACTTAGGTCTTTTTAGCGACGTTCCAGTATCTTTGGAGTCTTTGTTGGTCAAGGTGCGACCCATATTTGCAGCCATGAAGGAACAGTCTCCAAAAGAAAGTATATAACCACTTAAGAGGAGGGAAAGCTGCGCAGCCTGTATCAAAAAAGATATAGTAGACTGAGCTCAATGGGCGCTACTTTATTAATATCGGCGGACTAATATGCAGGGCAGGCATGTAGCAAAATATCAAATAGCTACAATAGAGCAGGGGAGCACTGTAATGAGATCGTAGAAAAGAAAAGAAAAAAAAAAAAAAAAGACCTACACCTACATGAGAGAACTGCACTGAAAGAAACAGCGCGTGGACAGCTTAATTCCAGCCAAGCAGCAAGAAAATAACAAAAAAAAAAGTAATAACTGTTACCACTTGCAGGCATCATAGACGAAACGACCTGGAAATCCACTTCAAACTGTAAGAATGTAGCCACAGCTGCGCTTCTGAGGAGAAACTGTGACAGTGTCAAGAGCGGTAAAATGGCGGCCGTCCGTGAGGAGAGAAGGTCGTCTCAGGAGGTCGAAATATAAATGAAGCAGCCGGTGCCCAAAATAGCAGGAAACCTCCGTCAAGCAGTTCCCTGCATGTTCCGCCGCTGTGGTCTGCCTTTTCCGCCACTAGGGGCAGCTAGGAAACGGAGAAAATAGCTCACCGGGCTAAACTCGCCTCGGAGCTCAAGCGCGACCCGCCATACTGAAGCGGCGCGCAAGCCACGCCCCCGTGAAGGGAGATGCTTTGAAAGGTTTTGAAAGTGCCTATAATATTTTCTACATGGTAGTTCAGAAAAAAGACACTTGGTTTGGGAAATTGCAGCACCACTTTTAGCTTGAACGGTTTCTTCACCTAATGGGAGCACTTCACTTTTTTCTGTACTGGAGACAAGATACTAACCTTTCCTGAACCTCATCTACAGTTCATTGCAGAACCAGCTGGAGCCCAATATATCCCTGGAAGTCACAATTGTTTCAATGCTGTGCAGTTCTGTCGATGCAACTTCAGAGGGTTAGTGACAGCTGAACTTTGAAAAGCTTTGAAATGGCAAGCTGTTTTGTTCAATTCCAAAATTACTTTTGTCGACATGATTTGTTTCTAATGAATATTCTACGGATATTCTTTATTGAGTTATCTTTCAGTAGAGATTCATTTCCTTCATTTTTTGTTTGTAATCTCCCACCTTGCATTAAACATTTGCAATTGTTTTGCAGAGTGTGTTTATGCTTCTTTCCACTTTGTTATTATTTTTGCTACCCTTAATCGCCATTGAGTGTGATCAGTAGCAGCCATTTAATATGAATGTAAGCCATGTTTTAGCTGCAGTACGATAGCCACTCCCCTCTTCTTAAAATACGTTTTTCTTTTTAAATGGCAGTGACCCAGACTTAAGGCAGAAAACCGGGTCCGTAAAACTGGTAAAACATGAATGGATTATAAAAAGGGGCATATAGGGTGGCTAAAGAGTTTCCTTCTTGAAAATATTCACAGAAATCTGCATTTAGTGCAATAGTAGGCAAGTAGACACGTGATAGTTTGTAAATAAAAATGAAATCCCAGCAGTAATTGTTATTCCTTGGTTTTGTTAAAAAATATTGCAAACATGTGACATGAATCACATCACCAAAACATGAAAGGATTCAAATACATCTCTAAGTTGTCTCATAAGCCAATTTTGAGAAATCAGTGCTAGATACTGAAGGACTATTCCACAGGGGTTATTGTGTGTTGGGGTGAGGGTGGGCTCAACTTCAAGTGATTTGTGGCAGGTGATGGCAATTGGTGAACTTGCGGATGATTGCTTATGTGTTCAGAACTGTTGTGCTCTCTCTCTCTCTCTCTCTCTCTCTCTCTCTCTCTCTCTCTCTCTCTCTCTCTCTATCTCTCTCTCTTTCTCTCTCTCTCTCTGTGGCACTGTTTCTCACTCTCACCCAACCTCTTTCTAGAGCTGCAATCCAACCGCAGTCAAATGCATGGAAATAAGTAGATTCCGTGTATAAACACTCATGCATTAAAGTCTTCTTTTAGATTCAAGCCACCACTAGCTAGCAAATCCGAATGTGGCTGCAAGAACGATGTGAACTCACCTGTCTCCTTCCACATCGACAATGCCAATACTGTGCTTGGTGGTGACATTTGAGAGGTAAATAGGGCAATAGAGATATGAGAGAGTTGTTGCTAGCTGCTGAACCAATACGCCAGATTTTAAATGCAGGCAACTCTACTGCATTATTAATGTTGGATCTCAGAGCCACTTGTGCCACTGTGTTGCACAACAGTCTGATCAAGAGAGTCTGGAATAGAAGTGTTGGCCATAAGCCCTGATGTAGTTCACTTCCTTTCTGAGGAACGCACCTTACATGTATCTCAAAAACCTTTCCACTCAAAGTTGTTGTCCCCACATCAAGAAGTGCCCCAGAGCTCCTCCCCAAGTCCAACTCTTTTTAATATCTATGTCTGTCCCTTGGCTGAGTGCATTGAACGCTCTGGGTGTACCATCATCTCAGATGCTGATGATACGCAGCTGATCATCGCTCTTTAACAGAACAGCAATCACATGGCTTCTCTCTGTCTGTGTTTCATGGAAGTCGCTTCGTGGATGAACTCTAACTGTCTAAAATTGAACACAGGAAAGACTGAGATGCTGATTATAGGTAAACAGCCCAATATTTGGTCAACTGCCTGGTGGCCCAAAAACCTTGGTCCACTATCTATTACCAAGCCCTAAGTAAAAGATCTAGGCTTCTGGTTCGATGACAAACTTTCCTTTGACAGTCAAATCACTGCACTTGCAGGGAAATATTTTAGGCTGTCAAAAACCCTAACAAAATTTTCAGTTTTTGCCAGTTTGCTCAAAAAACAGTAGACCACGCTCTGATCATGCCCAGGATGGACCACTACATTGTCCTTTTCCTAGGTGTGTCCCAATCACGTGTGAATAGACTTCAACATGTACAGAATGCCATGACACGTTTATTGCACAATCTCCCAAAAGTGCTTCCATCGGGGCCGCACTTAGCAAGCTGCGCTGTCTCCCGATGAAGCTGAGAACGTCCTTTAACTCCCTTTGCTATTGTTACAAGGCACTAGCTACCAATGGCCCACACTACCTTCAGGCAGTAATTAATGCCTGATGTTCCATTTAGAAATCTGAGATACGCTGATGCTAAGTTTGCCATCATTCCTAAAGTGAAAAGAGCTTGAATTGGTGGCAGCTCTTCCAGCTAACTGGCGCCCAAAATATGGAACTCATTTTCCCTTTCAATTTGACAGTCCTCTTTTGAAGCGCTCTTCTGAAACAAGTTAAAAACCTGGCTTTTTAGGCCTGGTTGACTTCTAGGGTATCTGTTGTGCACTTTTCTCTCACAGGAGCCAGGAGCCTGGATCTTAGCACTAGGACACTCCAGGTGAAGTAGCTATCGGCTCTGTAAGTATTATTGATATTATTAAAAGAACACAAGAGATCATTGGTTTGCAGCCAGTCAGTTTGCCATGTGAGATGTAAACTGTTTTGTAATTTCTGTCTCTCATGAATGACAGATTTTTTTACACTAAGCAGAAGACAAGATTACTCTTACACTGTTCTTATGTCAAACTAATATACACACCATATTTTATTGACATGGATTTTTCATGAATGACAGCATTCTACAGGAAAGGAGACATGCACAAGATTTACTGTAGTACCTGATATACTATGATAAACATATTAAGGGCACATTACCTTTATCTTAATAAAGCCAAAATAATCTTAATAAGACCGCCAAGTTATAAATCGGATGCCCAGTCCGGTGCGCAGCGGGCGCACAAACGGCGCTCCAAAGGCAAGCCACTCAGCGTCCGTCCGCGCCCGTCCGCGCCCGTCCGCGACCGTTCGGGACCATGGGCCACCCCCCCTGGCAGTTTCCCTGGAAATACACTCCGTTACAGCTCACATACCCTGTATGGGTTGTGAGGTCTGCTTAATACAAATTGCTCACATGCTTGAATATCGCTACTGGTCTCCTCCATTGTATTCATTGTGACTTTGCCTTCCAGATACATGATAACACTAGGGGATCTGTTATCTCCCCTTCCCCCGTAAGATTATTTCTTTTAAATTGCAGGTCACTCCTCAAACACTCAACTGAGCTTACATTATTATTGGATGAGCTAAAACCAGACGTTCTTTTTTTAACCGAGACCTGGCTTCACAGCCAAGCAGACCCTGTTCTCGTCCAAACCCTCCTCCCGGGTTATCTAATTCTTAGGGCTGATCGTAACATCGGCATAGGCGGGGGTCTAGCTATTATCTTTAAAGAGACTTTTAATTGTCGTACCACCACAACTACTCTCTTGGACTGTGGGAGCTTGGCTTTTGCCATAGACATGCCCCGACAAATACCTTCTCTGGCCTTTTAATTTATCGCCCCCCTGGGGTAGTAGGACAATTTCTCACAAGCCTTTCCACCACCATTGCCAACTTGGCCTTAGCTCCATCTAACTTTACTGTACTTGGAGACCTTAACATTCATTTAGATGATTCTGCTGATCACTCGGCGAAGGAATAATCTATTAACCTCTCAGCGTTTCAGTTAACCCAGAAAGGATTTATATCCACCCACATTAAAGGTCATCTCCTTGACCCTGTCTTTATTAATTTAAAAGAGCTCGTGATTGGCACTCCTATCCTACTCCCTTGGACTGATCATTTTCTGATCCCTCTAACTTGGGAGGTCTGTGAACCTATTCCTTTTTCTAATAAAGTACCAGTGTTAGAACGGAATTGGTTGAGGCTTACGCCAGGCCACTGGACCTCTGTTCTCGAGGCTACAGGCCTCCCAGACCTGCCATCGATGCCTGGCTGTCGACAATTTCAATTATTGGATCACAAGTTCACTTGACTCCATACTCCCTAAAAAATACACCCACAAGAAATGTACACCAAAGGTGGCACCCTGGTTCTCCATTAAACTAAGAGAGTTAAAACGATCTTGCAGAAGGTCAGAGCGAAGGTGGAGGCAGAATCACTCTGATTCTAGGAAATCCGAATATAGAGAACCAATCAGAATATATAAAGCCAAAATCAAAATTGCCCAAGCTATCTTTTATGAGGAGAAAATCAACTCAGCCTCTAACTCTCCTAAAGAGATCTTCCAAATCGCCAAAACTTTAGTAACCTTGCCCCAGAAAGCATCAGCCCCAGAGGGGGCACAAACCCGTTGTAATAACCTAGCGGAGTACTTTTGTCAAAAAGTTCAAAATATATATTTATCCTCCCCAGCTTCTCAGAATGACCTAAGTCTCTGTCAAACTGCAGAATTCCCTCCCCTAGTTTCTACTTCACTTGATCTGATTATGTCTAAAGTAACCCCGGGCTCTCCCTCTGATTCTGCCCCCCTCAGCCTCCTACCCTGATTATCGACACCATTCGCCTCTCTATTTTGGACATTCTAAATCTATCCATTTTCCCCGGTACAGTCCCCTCTACATGGAAATGTGCCTGGGTGAAGGCTCTTTTAAAGAAACCTACCCTCGATCAGTCCAATTTAACCAACTACCGTCCCATCTCTCTTCTTCCCTGGTTGAGCAAGCTGCTTGAGAAACATGTGAAAACTACGTTGGTAGAGTACTTGGAGTCCAACCATCTTCTCCACTGCTCTCAAACAGGCTTTCGTCCTCAGCTATGGACAGAGATCGCCCTTGTAGCAGTAACTGAGGAGGTGAGGAAGATTCTGGATCAGGGGGGCATGGCTGCAATCATTCTTCTTGACCTAAGTGCCCCATTCAACACTGTCAATCATAATATCCTGATTCGCTGCCTCTAGAGCCTCGAAGTAACCGACACGGCCCTAGCCTGGCTCCAGTCCTTTATCACAGATTATTTCCTTCAGGTGTTTGAAGGTGATGCAGTGTCCAACCAGTTGCCGCTCAGCTGTGGGGTGCCTTAGGGCTCGTCCCTGAGCCCCACGTTATTTAACATCTATTTGAGCCCCTTGGCTGAGATTATCCATCCGTTCGGCATAAAGATCGTTACCTGCGCAGATGACACTCAGCTCGTAGTGGCATTAAACCATCATGAGAGGTCATCTAGCTCTTTTGGTCCCTGCCTAAAGGCAGTAGCCGAATGAATAGAACTCTCATGCCTCAAGCTCAATTGGGATAAGACTGAGCTAATGCTTCTCGGCTTCCCTCCTTCAACCCTGCTCTCTTCTGGCCAGACTGCCTCGACCCTGCCCCTGACCCAAACGCCCAGATCAAGAGCCTGGGGATGTGGCTTGATAGCGCTCTCAGTTTTAATTTCCAGGCTACCAAGCTTCATCTTGGAAACTGCGCATGCGCAGGAGTCTGCGAATGCGCATGCACATTCCGCGCTAGGACTGCGCATGCGCAGGCTCCCGCACACGCGAACATATGGTTTCATTTTGAATATAAAGAACTTATTAAGAATATGCCATAAGCAAGTGAGGAACATTATGGAAATGTTCTTCAAGATATAGGAATTGGTGTCTTGACGAAACTTGAGAAACAAGCTTTAGAAAGTTGGCTACTGAGGACCTGTTTTGCAACTGGAAACACATCGGCTGAAATAATGTACAATAAGCTTGGAGAAAAGAAGGCTATAGTTTGCCTAATGCCTACGTGTTCTACATTTATTCAAGAACCTTTAAAACTGGAAAAACAACAAATGTTGGAAATTGAAGCTATTGATAATATTGAACATCAAGAATTGACTATTCTTCTCACAGAGAAACCACATTCAAAATTGGGTTCTTTGGAAAAGTGTGTATCTAAGACTGCAGGCTTAGAAAAGACTTTACATGTACGTTAAAACTGTCGGGTAATTTACGGAGTAATTCGAATGTAGAAAGTTTAGTAAATGGAGCAAGGGGAAAAGTTGTTGAATTTGTAAATTTTATGAACAGAGATGGAATAGAATTTTTGAAGATAAAATTTGATCAGATTATCAAGGTAAGACAGATTGGGTGTTGTGTTGTACGTTTTTTGCTTGTAAAATGCTTGTATGTTCATAGGAAACAGTTTCCTTTGTCTTTAGCATATGCAGTGACTATTCATAAATCTCAAGGTTTAAGTATAGACAGTGCATTTGTAAATATTGGAAGTACAGTGTTCCAAGAGGGAATGGCATACATTGCATTGTCACGAGTAAGAACATTTTCTGGTTTATATTTGATTGATTTTGATGGGAAAAAAGTTTGTGCTGATGCCAATTGCGTAAGAGAGTACAATCCTTTAAGAAGAATGTATACTCCTCATTTAGGTGAATATCCCATATATGAGAATCGTGTTGTGTGTCAAAAATGAAAATATGTCAAACATTCAATTGAGGTTCAAAAAAAGAAAACCATTGAAGAGAATCATGAAGATGTAAAGAAAATGAAAATGGAAACTGTTGATGAGATTGTAGCATACCAGTTGGAAAGCAATTCAGGTATCAACTGCTATGCTAATGTGATTTTGAAGGTAGTATTTTATCTAGAAGAGCTTCAGTGTGATGTTATGGGAAATCATGAAAAAAGATTTTGTTCTTTTGAGTATATGTACTGGTTCTTTGACATTCTTTGATATTTAATCTTAATGTTCAACAAGATGCACAAGAGTTTCTAATGTTTATGCTTGGAGTATTAGAACATGAAGGAATACAGATTGAATACTTTTTTGGAGTAAGTTACAGATGGGATCATATATGTGAAGTCTGTTCATTTACTTCCAGCACTGAAATAAACGCAGAACGATTCTTGTACTTGACAACACCAGATTGCAAATCAGTACCTTTTAACAAATTAGTAAAAACAGACAATCAGGATATGAATTGTTTGCATTGTAAACCAGAGATGTTGTCTACATTACATTTAGAAAGATTTGGAAAACATCTCATTTTAATGCTACAACGTTGTAGAGAAAATGGAAGAAAATTGGAGACCATAATTTCTTCTTTTTATGCAAGTCAAAAATCTATTTCATGAAGAACTTTTATAGCAGTGGCTATTATTTTCCATGAGGGACCTACTACAACATCTGGACACTATACTGTGTATTTAAAATGTAGTAAAGGATGGATACATTGCAATGATGCCCACTTGCAGCTCAAATCTAGATTGCCTTTTGATTTACAAAATATATCTTTGATATTTTTGAAGCCAAATCTTTGAATACATTATTCAGCCTATTGCTAAGATGTCAACACAAATTAACACATTTATATTAGATTTTTTTAAGTGAATGTTTTGAATACATTATTCGGCCTATTGGGAAGACATGAACACGAATTAACACATTTATATTGAAATTTTACCAAGCAAAAGTTTTGAATACATTCTTTGGGCCATTGGGAAGATGTGAACGTAAAGTGGGCAGGATTGAAACAATTACTATTTATAATTAGATTAATTAGAGTTATTATTTGTGGTAATTGATAATGCATTTTAAAAATTGTGTTTAAAAGCAATAGTTTATATATTTGTTGTCTATATTGTACCTGATGTAAATGAGAATATACATTGTAGCAAATGTACTTGAGAGTAATAAAGGACCTAATATACAAGTTGGTCATAATTTTGAAACTGTACATAGGTAAACATATAGGTACACATATTGGAAATTACGTTTTGTGTTAATTTGCTTTTTATCACAATCTCGTTGATTGTTTTTTTCCCCACTGTTGTACGAGGATACTACATTGAAATAACTGTGTATGGTGAAGTTCAGTATAATCTGAGAAGAGCAAAATAGGGAACCTGAAAATGTTATGTATTCTAAAAATATGTTGTGTCCTGTAACGGGGTGTACACGAGGTCCCCAGTCACCGGACCAACACCTCCGCCTACAACTACCAGAATGCATTGTGACAGGTGGGACTCCGGGGATATGGACAACAATGTACTTTTACCATACTCCCCTGTCTCTCTCCCCTCTCAGGACACCAAGCCCGGTATTGCTGATAATGCTGGCGAGGACTGGCCCTTTAACTCATGGCAAGAGGCAGAATGGGAGGAGTCGGCATACTACTCATTTCCGTCAAAAGGAGTCCGCCCCGAGGCACAGGTGTGCTTGATCACCCGGAGGACGGAGGAGGAAGGAGAGGAGAGGACGGAGTGCGAGGAGAATACGGAGACAGGAGGAGAGGACGGCGAGAGAAGCAGGAGATCGGAGGAAGCAGCAGAGAGTAAGAGAGGCGGAGGACGAGAGCGGCGTGGGACATCAGAGGCCGGAAGAGAGACGGAGAGTCACCTTCAGGAAGCAGAGTCGGCGCCTGCTACGGACGGAGAGAAGCCAGGAGGCCACCGTTCCCGCGAGTCGCCCAGCCACTCACCCAGGGGAGGTGCGTGGCTTTCACAGGTGCGTGACCGATTGCGGGGCTGGGTGGATCTTCGAGGTACATTAGGTACCAGACCACGGGAAACCTAACATCCCGGGACCCCTACCCTGTGCACACGCCCCTCCCACTCACGATAGTGCACCTTTGTAAATCAGAGCACCGGTGGTTTCCCTCACTCCCTTACCCTGACATCGAGATCTCGTACAGATATCTGATACTTCCCTTGTTCTCTTTTTGCCTTCTGGGGAACGAGAACCCTGCACTCACAGCGACGGACTCAGACGAGGAAGAATCACCCCCTTGAAGCCCGGAAGGGGTCCGAGAGAAGGAGAAGGTCACACGACGAAGGCGTAGCAGGAGTAGATCCCCAAGGAGATTTAACCCGATTAGGAAGAGTTGTACTGATCACTGGTTTACTGCAATAAAACCTTCATTACCACGAGCCCGCCTGTTGCCCATAACTGAACCCCAGCCGACCCCCAGCGTAACATGTCCCTAAAAAGTGTAATCTATTTATTTCTGTAATACATCACAATATATAACATTTTTTTCTTCTTCTTTACAGTAGGTAATGGTGAAGTTTGAAAAGTGCTTTATTACAGTTTACAATACTATTCTAAAATAGTTCAACAGAGTTATGTATCTAAATTTCTAAAAACAGTAAGAACACATAACGTAATACGCATGATAACATTCATTTATGTGTTATTTATTCATAATAAAAATAATGTTGAACGTTTCCTCTATTTAAAAACGTTCAGATATCATCAGACAGTTACTGTCTGACAGTTCAAAAGCGCCCTGAGACCTGCAGGTGATTTGGCGCTATATAAGCTGATTATAACAATAACTTTCCCTGCAATTATAAAATCATTCAGACACTACTATTGCACTCATCCATTCCCTCAAACACTAGCCATGCACTCATCCATGTACTCCAGCACTACCCAAGAATTCATTCATTCACCCTGGCAGTAGCCATGCACTCAACCATGCACTCAGGTTCTACCCATGCACTCATTTAATCAATCACTCACTACTGTTGCACTCATCCATTTCCTCAATCACTACCCATGCACTCATCCAATCACTCAGGCACTACCCATGCTCTCCTCCAATCACCCAGGCACTACTATTGCACTCATCCATTCCCTCAGAAACAAGCCATGCACTCATTCATTCTCTGAAACACTACCCATACACTCATCCATTTACCAAGGCACTACCCTTGCACTCCTCCAATCAAGCAGGCACATTTCATGCACCCAGGCACTGCCTTTGCACTCCTCCAATCATCCAGGCACTAACCTTGCAGTCATGCAATCAGCCAGTCACAACACATGCACTCCTCCAATCACCCAGGCACTACGCCTGCAGTCATCCATTCACATGGGCAGTCGTTTTGCACTCATCCATTCCCTCAGGCAAAACCTATGCACTCTTCTATGCACTCCTCCAATCACCCAGGCACCACCCATGCACTCATCTATGCACTCAGGCTCTACCTTTGCCTTGCTTCATGTACTCAGGCACTATGCATGCACTGCTCCAATCACCCAGACACTACCCATGCTTTTATTAATGCACTCAAGCTCTACTGATGCACTGATGCAATCACTCAGGCACTACTGCTGCAATTGTCCATTCCCTCATACACTACCAATGCACTCATACCTGCACTCAGGCACTCCCCATGCACTCATCCAATCACCCAAACATTACTCATGCACTCATCCATGCACTTAGGCTCTACCCATGTACTCATTCAATTACTCAGGCACTACTATAGCATACATCTATTCTCTTAAGCCCTACCCATGCACTCATGCAATCACTCAAGTGCTACCAATTGAGTCCTCCAATCACTCAGGCACTACTATTGCACTCATCCATTCCCTCGGGCACCAGCCATGCACTCATCAATTCTCTCAAACACTAACCATGCACTCATCCAATCACTCAGGCACTAACCATGTACTTCTCCAATCATGTAGGCACTTCCCATGTACTCATGCATGAACTCATCCACTACCCATGCACTCATCCAATCACCTGAACACTACCCTTGCAGTCATGCAATCAGCCAGTCACAACCTATGCACTCCTCCAATTACACAGGCACTACACCTGCAGTCATCCAATCACTCAGGCAGTATTTTTCCACTCATCCATTTCCTCAAGCAAAACCCATGCACTTTTCTATGCACTCAGACGCTACCCATGCTCTCATTTATGACTCGGACACTACTCTTGCACTCATGCAATCAGCCAGGCACTACCCAGGCACTTATCCATTCACTCAGGCACAATCCATGCACTCATCCAATGACCCACACATTAATGCTGTACTCATTCTTTCACTCAGGTAGTACTCATGTACTCATACAATGATTTACATATTACACTTGTAGCAATTCATAAAACACATGCAAGTTTTTCTATTTTCAACTAAATAGGGGGTTCCTTTTAACATTATTTTGTGTTTTTTTTAACTCTTTTAGTCACTTTTTTGGTGTTTTTTTGCCAAAAAAATCAAAAGAATGAACCGAAAAAAATCAAAACTTTTTGCAATTAGAAACTCATTGCAAAAACAAAAACAAAAAATGAACAGCTGTGGTTCTTTGCAGCAACTACAATAGCTTCAACAGATTTCTTTCCAGCACAAAGTAGTTTTTTACACTTTATGCAGTGCTGCTCAAGTCCAGCGAACTCTGGAATAATTTATCCAGTTTGAGTGGATGCGGAAAAACCTGTGCTAGGCCCTGTGACCTGATCATCTTGCTCACTTTGTTGGAGTTGGCGATGACGTTGGTCTCGCGGAACACAATTTGAGTGTGTAATTTGGAGGTGCTTCATCATTGATGAACTTCCGCAAGAACATTTTTTCTCAGATCCCCGAGATAGGATATTTCCATAAATAGTGAAGGTCACCTTCCTTGTATTCACCTTTTTCTCTCCAGGTGGTATTGAAAAGAAAGCCCACACAATACTCTGTTTGTGTCACTTGATAGGTTCTTCCACTTCCTCTTCTTCTGCAGGAATGTCCTGTGGTGGATTAGCAGAAGCCAAAAAACAGACAAATTTAAATAAAGAGGAGCAGAAAACATAAGAGCTGTGTCTTCTGAAGATGCTGCTGGAAGAATGAAAATATTGCGTGGGGTCCTGCAAGTAATAGAATAGTAAGCTTCTTAACCAATGAAGTGCTTTCTTTTGAAATCACATGGGATTCGCGTACCCGACGTGCAACCAGAGTGCACTAGACGTGATTCCCGAAAAATATATTTAACAATAATATATCTTTATTCCAGTGATAAATATACTAAATTTACAAATGTGTATATTGATATATATATATATGTGATGTCATTTGAGATGTCATCAGTGATGTCATCAGTGATGTCACTGACCATGTCATGAATGATGTAATATGTGACATCATCAGCAGTGGATTGCGAGTGCGTGATATATAGTTAGTGCACCTAACTATATATGGAATTTCAATGGTTTTGTGTGAGTAAAATAAGGTTTTGTAAATGCGAATTCCTAACTATATTTGGTCTATAACCTATGGTTTTTTCAGTGAATTTTCAAGGTTTTTTTAAATGCTAATTCCTAACTATATATGGTCTATAACCTATGTTTTTTCAGTGAATTTTCAAGGTTTTGTAAATGCTAATTCCTAACTATATATGGTCTATAGCCTATGGTTTTTTCAGTGAATATATATATATACACACATATATAAACATATATCATCTGTATATCTATATAAATACAAACATAAATGCATGCATACATATACTTATATGCATACAGATGCATGTTATTTACATGAAAGTTGAAAAAACACTAATAAAAGCAAAGCTAAAAAGCCACCTCACTACAAACAGAATGGCTTTAACTTAAACGAGGGCTAGATCTACTGCATTTTCAATGCTTGTTTACTTTGGTTCCATCATCTTTGATAACAAGTTGGTTTTCGACCTCCACACCAACAAGGTTGTGTCGTCGTCTTTTTTCATTTTGAAAAAAATCAAGAAGCTGCTGCCTTATCTTCCGCCGTCAGCTGGGAAGACCCTGGTCTCTACCCTAGTCTTCTCCAGGATAGATTATGGGAATGCACTTTTCCTTCACACCCAGAAGCGTGTCACAACGAAGCTGCAATCTATTCAGAATGTGGCTGCTAGGATTCTTCTCAACATCCCTCGTCGCAATTCTACCACTCTTGGTATTCGTCAGCTTCATTGGCTGAGAGTGGAGAGCCGCGTCAAGTTTAAGGCCCTCTGTATTGCTTATAAGGCTGTACATGGCACTGGACCTAGGTTCCTGGTTGAAGCTTTCCAGCTGTATACTCCTAGGAGGCAATTAAGATCGGCCAATAACAGTCTCCTCCTGGTGCCACGCACAAGATCGGTCACCTGGGGAGACAGGCGCTTTCTTGTGGCCACTCCAAAACTTTGGAACCTCTTGCCACTAGCCATCAAAACCGCCCCGAATCTGATGAGCTTCCGCAGGCTCTTGAAAACATGGCTGTTTAATCAGTAAGAGGATGACTTGATGATAGATTCCAGTTGCTCCACAGCGCCGAGACACCTTCGGGTATTTGTCGCGCTATAAAAGTTGCGTAAATAAATAAATAAATAAATAAATCAAGAAGGCATTCAGATGCGTCACACATTTGCCATAAATTCTGAATGTTAGCACTCTAGTTGCACATTAGATCACTGTAGTAAAGCTACTGCTCACCAGGGACGTCTGCTGCTGGTATTCAAAGTGCATGTTTCAGTCTGCATGTCAGAATTTTTTTAATGAAATAGAAGAGGATTTGAGAAGTCACTCAAAATGATCCCTAATTTTTCTTTCTGAAGCACTAATCATACTTTCTATGGCAAAATTAACCCCCTCATGTTGTTCCTTTTTAAATTGAGTGTTTTCAGACTTACCACTTCATTCCAATCAAGATGGCTTCTGGTGTGCCATACTTTTGTCATAAGTAAGACTGTTAGCGCTCTAGTTGTTCTTTAGAACACTCTGGGACATTCTGTCATTGGGCTATACTTGGGGTACATCTGGGTGATAGTTGGGCTACATTTAGGCTCTTTTGTCTCTGGTGGCCATCTTGGGAGACTGTATGTCAGAATTTTTTAATGAAATTGAAGAGGGTTTGAGAAGTCACTCAAAATGTGCCCTAATTTTTCTTTCTGCAGCACTAATCATAATTCATATGGCAAAATATACCCCCTCATTTTGTTCCTTTTTAAATTAAATGTTTTAAGAGTTACCACTTTATTCCAATCAAGATGGCTTCAGGTGTGCCATACCTTTGTAATAAGTAGGACTGTTAGCGCTCTAGTTGTTCTTTAGAACACTCTGGGACATTCTGTCATTGGGCTATACTTGGGCTACATCTGGGTGATATTTGGGCTACATTTGGGCTCTTTTGTCTCTGGTGGCCATTTTGGGAGACTGCATGTCAGAATGTTTTAATGAAATAGAAGAGGATTTGAAAAGTCACTCAAAATGTGCCCTAATTTTTCTTTCTGCAGCACTAATAATACCTTCTATTGCATATTAATACCCCCTCATTTTGTTCCTTTTTAAATTAAATGTTTTAAGAGTTACCACTTTATTCCCATCACAATGGCTCCAGGTGTGCTATACCTTTGTAATAAGTAGGACTGTTAGCGCTCTAGTTGTTCTTTAGAATACTCTGGGACATTCTGTCATTGGGCTATACTTGGGCTACATCTGGGTGATATTTGGGCTACATTTGGGCTCTTTTGTCTCTGGTGGCCATTTTGGGAGACTGCATGTCAGAATGTTTTAATGAAATAGAAAAGGATTTGAGAAGTCACTCAAAATGTGCCCTAATTTTTCATTCTGCGGCACTAGTCATACTTTCTATGGCAAAATATACCCCCTCATGTTGTTTCTTTTTAAATTAAATGTTTTAAGAGTTACCACTTTATTCCAATCAAGATGGCTTCAGGTGTGCCATACCTTTGTAATAAGTAGGACTGTTAGCGCTCTAGTTGTTCTTTAGAACACTCTAGGAGGCTGCAGTAGAACACAAAGGAATCAACTGACAGTCTCTGTCCTTGTTGGATGTACATGTTTTACTGAGAATGTCAGACTTCATTTTCACATGACTGAGAAAGATAATGTGAATTTACAGAAAATATGCTTTCAGTTTAGCTTATAGATCCCCTTCCAAACCACTGTGGGAAAATCATGAGATATTAGTTTTCTTTCAAACAATATTCATGATATCACAGCAGAAGGTTTTTTCACAAGGTAAAATCACCTTAGATCCCACCACAATTCCTAAAACGAGTATGGTACCATCAACAAATGATTTATAATGTAACTAAAGTCCTAAAACCCTCTATTAACTACAATGCTTTTTAATGAGGTGCTATCATGTATATTGGTCCCAAGATGGCTGCCAACACTTCTTGGATGAAGTGCTGACAGCCAATCAGATCAGATGTGTGGTTAGGCTCCGCCCAGATATATATCTTTTTTTGAACCTAAATTACTCAAAATCCACTGGAGCACATATATTGAGACCTAGCAAAGGCACATCGGGCTAACAGTCCCTACAATTTTGTCAAGTTTCGTGCAAATCCATTCAGCCGTTCGAGCTAAAAGTGAGGCCAACCGCCCTATGGAAATTAACATGGGAAAAACGCGTTTTGGGACCCCCCTTTTTTCTCGGCCCCCCCTTGATGAAACACCCCCAAATTGTCAGGGGCTGCTCAGAAACAAAATGTTCAATTTTCCTGAAAATGTCAGCCAATTCCGTCCACAAACGCCAAAGTTATTAGACATAGAATTTTCAAAAATCCCATAGAGAAAAAATCCTAACTATATATACCTACTGGCGACCGCCAGTAGGTAATATATATATATATATATATATATATATTTTTTTTTTTTGTCAGGGGTGAAGGAGGGTTTGCATTAAAATTACTTAAATCGGATTCCAGTGTGCTTGCCATTTCTTCGACTTTATAGTTGAATGTGTTGCAATATATATCTATATATATATATATATATATATATATATATATATATATATATATATATATATATATATATATATATATATATATACACTTTTAAAACTAAATAACTTGCGCTGGTATGAGTAACTGATGCAAACCTGGAAATACATACGTGAGGTTACACGGGACCGTATGACTTCCGTAACTTCATTATAAGAAGTTTAATCTTCAATTTATTTATGTTAAAATCAGTTTTATAACTCGTTCAATACAGTATATACAATAGATTTCTTATATATATATATATATATATATATATATATATATATATATATATATATATATATAGTATGTATCAAGTATTTACATTTCATAACAATTCGGGGTGGGGTTGCACACTACTCACACACCAGCGGGATCGCCCCTAAGGACTGTGGTAAGTGTAGTTTGTGTTCCGCGATGCATCTTCTTTGGATTCTCTGCTATCTTCGCTCTCTTCGTCATCCCTGTACACGTGTTTTGGGCTATTTACCCCTCATCAGCAGGGATTAGGCCATCTTCTGGGGTTGCCGTGGCTGCCAAATATTGCCAGGTTTAGTACCACTCAGGAGCGCAGGTGCGGGGTCCCAGGCTCATCAGCCAGCTGCTCGAGGGAGCTTTAACATTACAATTCAGGATGGGGTCGCACACTACTCACACACCACCACACTCACAAATTTCATAAACATGAAGAATGAGAACCATGCACCAATTGCGCACCATACGCGCAGCGTGCATGTCTTAACAAATATGGCGGCAGGCTGCTTGAATTTGCGATCCCACCGTAACCGGTACTCGAATCTCAATAAAAAAAAAAGTACATTTGTAAAGATACTTTAAAAAGGATAAAAAGCACATTACCTTTATAAAAGCTTACAAATTTAGAACAAGTTGTTTTAATCTGCAATGTGAATTGTACACACTGAAATTTTACATAAATTGTTGAACATATACTGCTATTGCTGTTCCACTCTAAAAATTTCAAAACAAGTTAGAAAACCTTAGAAATTTACTTAAAAACCCACAGGTTTCAGGAATGTTTTAGTTAGAAATTAAAATGTAAAAAAACTTTGAAATTCACTGAAGAAAACACAAGTTTCAGGTATGTTATAGTTAGAAATTAACATTTAAAAAACCTTTGAAATTCACTGAAAAAACTCATAGGTTTCAGGGACATTATCGTTAGAAATTAGCATTTAAAAAACCTTTGTAATTCACTGAAAAAAACATAGGTTTTAGGGGCGTTATGATTAGGTTGATATTCCACTCCTACAAAACCAGAGAAATTTGTCCCGCAATGCACTGATGATGATGTCACATATTACATCACTCATGACATGGTCAGTGACATCACTCATGACATCTGAAATGACATCACAGTGAATATATGAATATATATATATATATATATATATATATATATATGTATATATATATATATATATATATATATATATATATATATATATATATATATACATATATATATATATATATTACCTACTGGCGGTCGCCAGTATGTAGTTATAGTTAGGATTTTTTTCAATGCAAAAACTCAAAATTCGATGCTCCAGCTGATGCTGCAACTGTAGCCATTTCAAAGTACAAAATATACCTAAAAGATTTCAAAACAGGTCTTCCTCAGTCAAAGGACAAAATCAGAATAAGGAAAAAAGGTGGGGTATTTCATCATTTGAAAAAAAAAATGTCCTGAACCAATGAGAAGTGTTATTTTCAGGTCACAAGACTAGGGATTTCATCATTATGAAACCAAAACTGTTCTGCACCAATTAAAAGTGTTATTTTCAGGTCAAATGACCCGACGCGCTTACGTGACGCGCCCCCGGGTCGTGTCGCGTAAGCGCGTCGGATGTTTACATTACGCGTGCTTCCGGGTGCGCTTACGCTGTGTGTATCACGTGGACGCGGCTACGCGATACGTCACGATGTTGTTTTCGTTCGCGGCAATAGCGCTAACGGGACGCTCTCCGGAGCGCGCCCTGGGGCGCTTCAAAAGACTACGCTTTTCGGGGTGCTCACCGGGGCGCGCCCCAGGAGCGCTCCAGGGCAAAAAGAAAAGAAAAAAATATATATACATTACATTTTTTTTTTAAATACAAATATAATATAGGATTCATTCATTTTCGAAAATATTACATTTCATAGCTATAGACATTTGCTATTAACAACATTTTTAAATTTACTGAAAAAAACATAGGTTTGGGGCCATATATAGTTAGAAATTAACATTTAAAAAACCTATGAAATTCACTGAAAAAACCATAGGTTTCACACCAGTTATAGTTAGGAATTAGCATTTAAAAAACCTTTGAAATTCACTGAAAAAACCATAGGTTTCACACTAGTTATAGTTAGGAATTAGCATTTAAAAATCCTATTAAATTCACTGAAAAAACCATAGGTTTCACACCAGTTATAGTTAGCTGGAAATTTTACTGACATAAAACCATTGAAAATCCCACGTTATAGTTAGTTGGACTCACTATAACTTGCACCTCTGCAATGCACTGCTGATGACGTCACATATTACATCACTCATGACATGGTCAGTGACATCACTGATGACACCATCCAGTGAATGTGTGTCTTTCTGAAATATCAATTTGTTTTATATATGTATTTGTAAAGGTCGATGGATGAATAAATGTTTAAATAAGTGTGTAAATGGATGTTTATTTTTAATAAAATATTGATTGGTTAACTGGCTTATAAAGTGTATCTTAGTGAATACATATATTAGCGAGTAATTTTTAAATATTTTAAATATATGTATCAGTGTTTCACTTTGTGCATAAGTGGCTGCATGGGTTGGTATGTTAATTTATGATGATTAGACTGGATATCACAGTACTGATTACATTGTGTTTCCTGCACTTGAATTATATATGACAGGCTGAATGCTAGGTTTGTGTCTGTTTACTCTTACCATTGACCATCTTGGCAATACATGTTACACATTTACTGCAATGTATATGGTATCGTTACAAGATGGACGACACACTTTGCCATACAATGTTCTAGTCCTACCTTGATTTTGATTGTGTAACTTTATTCATAATAGCACATCTACTCACACACTCTCATCACACGTGATCAAGGCAAGTCGCCGAAACGCGTTGTGTGAATAAACTGAAGACTTAAGATTACTTCTTGATTGTTGTGTGGTTCCTGAGAGCGTACTAGATACTGGTATCTTGTGTGGAATATTGAAATTACTGGTTACTTCGCCGGAACGTACGCCACTTTTCCACGGGTCACAGCGTTGCAGCAGGAGCAGCTTTGTTTATATATATATATATATATATATATATATATATATATATATATATATATATATATATATATATATATATATATATGTATATGTATATGTATATATATATATATGTATATGTATATATATATTCAATGAAAAAACCATTGGTTTTAGGCCATATATAGTTAGGGATTTGCATTTACAAAACCTTATTTTACTCGCATAAAACCATTGAAATTCCATATATAGTTATAAGCGCTAACTATATATCGCGCACCCGCAATCCACTGCTGATGATGTCACATATTACATCTTTCATGACATGGTTAGTGACATCACTGATGACATCACTGATGACATCTCAAATGACATCACTGATGACATCACTGAAAACATCTCATTTGACATGACTGATAACATCACTGATGATATCATTCATGTGATAATACCATGAACCTCTTCAGACTCTAATATAACCTTAGATACAATCAGTTTAAACAGACAGTCACAGACTGTCACTCATCCATGGAGTTACTCACACACCTAGTCAGTTATGCCAAAAATCAATCACACCTCTATTTTCTCAACTATACAGTTATACACACCTTACTTATTCAAACATATACTAACACATATTTACTTTACTCTCTTATACAATCTCTGATACATGTTCACAATGATCCATACAGCCACTCACACATTCACTGGCTCTTATGCACAGTTATTTATAGATGTCAACTCTCACATGTACTGTGTTTTACATATGTACTTAATTTGACATGTAGCACTGAGATATCCATTCACTCACTAATACACTCATGCACAGTCAACCGCCCATACAGCTGTTTGCACATGCACTTTTGAATCTATACATATAGTGAATCAACTACTCACACATCTATGTACAGAGTCACACACCTCCCAGCCACCCATACACACACACTCAGTTTCCCATACAAATACTTGGACAACCAATCAATAACCCATACAGTTACTCATATAGCTACTGATCAACATATGCAGCAGTTTGTAGAACAACAGATATAATGATGCACAAATTAAAACAGTTTAGTCACTAACCCATGCACTCAGTGAGACACATTTAATCACTCACTCAATCAGTCAGTCATGCACCTAGTAAATCCTTCATCCAGACACTTATATATCCACTCATTCTTCAATATGTAAAACATATTTTAACTTTACAGAAACATACAGTCACTGGATGTTGTAATCAGTGATGTCATCAGTGATGTCATTTGAGATGTCATCAGTGATGTCATCAGTGATGTCACTAACCATGTCATGAATGATGTAATATGTGACATCATCAGCAGTGGATTGCGGGTGCGCGATATATAGTTAGCGCTTATAACTATATATGGAATTTCAATGGTTTTATGCGAG
This sequence comes from Lissotriton vulgaris, assembly GCF_964263255.1. Lineage (NCBI taxonomy): Eukaryota > Metazoa > Chordata > Amphibia > Caudata > Salamandridae > Lissotriton > Lissotriton vulgaris. Next base: position 907,941,990 of record NC_141698.1, read on the forward strand.
TAAAATAAGGTTTTGTAAATGCAAATCCCTAACTATATATGGCCTAAAACCAATGGTTTTTTCATTGAATTTTCAAGGTTTTGTAAATGCAAATTCCTAACTATATATCCACTATAACCTATGTTTTTTTCTGTGAATTTCATTGGTTTTTTAATAGCAAATATGAAAAGCTTTAAAATGTCAAGTACGTGATAGATAAAAACATTTTCGTATTTATGCACGCTGATGTGCTTTGAACGCTGCCCCCCCCCCTCCCCTCTTTTCTCTTAGTAGTACTCTCTCTTTGCAGATAGTGAACGGTAGTTAACGCAGGCCTTTGCCCCCGTTGTAATCCGTCGTGCCTGCTTGTCTCTCCATTTGATTGATTGTTATCCAAGCATTTACTGTTTTAGAATTGGTTCTCTTTGGATGATTCTCTATTTACAAACAAGCACAAAGTCGCAATACTCTGTTTAGTCTTTGCAGATAGTGAAAAATCGTGTAAAAAAATAAAAGTAATCGAGCAAAATCAGTAGACCACTAATTGGATCTCTTTTTGACCTCGCTAAAATAGAAATATTAGGAACAACCCTTCATGAGAAATACGAAAATAGTGAGATGAACTGAGCTCCACACCATGAGGGCTGCAAGACAGCTCGACTCCGTCACCCACCCCGCCCAAAATAACAACAAACCCTATGCAAATATTAAAAATATAGACAACACACCAGCAAAGAAACAGGGTAAAACATTTTATTAAATAACTATTTACATAACTATTTTATACTTTTTATTGCCCGATCCGGCTAGCTCAATCGATCGAGCATGAAACTCATGCACTCTGATAGCAAGCGTTGCTGCTGATGCTATGCAGACCAAAACTGGTTTTCAGTTTGTACATTTTTCTAGATTTTTCAATCCAAGGTTAGTTGACTTTGTAGAACGATGGCTTCAGATTTTCAACATACGGTGTGGTGGCGCGGACTGGGAGGGGGCGCTTCGCTCCTGCCCCCTCCCCAAGTAAGATTTTCATACGTGAAAGTACGTTAATGGTTTTGGTCCCTGAGTTGCTTCAATGTCACTGCCATTCTCAAATGGCATAAGTTCTGGATGTTGGGTGCCATAGTTAAGAGTTCTGAGCAGTGCTTGTAACACTGTCTGAAGCTTATTTCCACCTACTGCAGCTTCACTATTCTCAAAGTAAGTGAGTGTCGTTTGTGGACCTGACTGCATTTGAAAACAATGTGATATGTTACCTTCCTAAACAGCTTGACGGAGGCCCCTGAGGGGCGGTGTGCTGGCCATGGACTCGGAGAAGATGCTTGGCTCCGACACCCTCCCCAAGTCTTATAGCACTGGTGTAGCCTGAGATCGCCCCCGACATAGGCGGCCGGCTCCCGGGGTCCTGCGGAACTTTTTGCCTTTTGATGACTCTTCAATTCTGGACCTTGTCCCACAATCCGTTTGACCTGAAGACACGCTGTAGTGGGGCACCCCTTTACCGTTTCAGTTGCCATTCCGCCCGCTTTTGCTACACTGTGCCTCTTCCGCCATTCAGCTGTTTACCGCCCGCTCTTGCGACTACAGCGTCTGGCTCATCATGTAGTTGAGTTGCTCCCGCTCTTGCGGTGCAGCGATAGGCGGCTGCCACAGGACTCTCAAAATGGCGGCCGGCTCTTCGGTTTTGGGCCTGGTCCACTAAAATGGCCCTGGGACACCTTTGAACTCGGACGCTTCCCTGATAGGGCTTGGGTCCCATTCTCGAAAGCGTCCCCTCAGCCGTGAAGATTCTACAAAAGTCTTGGGGGCCTCCGACTCCCGCAGGCTTCTGGTGGGGAGCGGCTGCCATGTCTGCTCGTGGAATGGCCACGACGGAGCTACGAGATGGAAGTGCTCTCATGCTGACGCCAGCTTTAGTCTGAAACATCCAGAAACACTGTAGACTACCAATTCGATCAGTTCCGGTAGCGCCCCAACATGACCCGGAAGAGAAGAACTTGCCCTCCCCTCTTTGACTGATGGTTCTTGTTGCCTGTCCCCTCTGTTGTCATTTAACAGAACTTTTTGGACTGCTGAAAGGGGTTGTATTCCGAACGCTGGTTGGTGGAGACATTTTGACTATATTCTTGACATACGTTGTCACGTAATGCGTTATATGACACGCCGCGTTAGCGCACCCGGAAGTGATCCGAGGCGCGGCGCGCAGCGCGGAACGTAAGCATAACAGGTCATGTGACTTGTTAATAAAACTTTTCATTGGTTCATTTTACTTTTGTTATTTTAATGATGAAAAGCTTGGTCATATGACCTAAAAATTACGCTTTTTATTGTTTTCGAACATTATTTTTTTTAAAACATATGTTATAATGTTCCAGGCTAATGTACTTTCCCGGAAAATGTACAACTGTCCTGCAAGTAAAATATATTCCTTTTTCGAGAAAAAGGGCGTTTCTTCGTTCCATGACGGAGCCGTTGAGTAAAATATACTCGGCCTGCTGTCTTAGTCGCCGATACGCCTGATTATCAGATTCTTATCGATCACTTTATGTTGCAGGAGTGGAAAACACAACTGCCCTTGACCATTTATCTTTACTGCGTTCCTACATATTATACCTTTTATCCGTCATGTAATTGGACTGCTTTATTTCACTTGCCTTTTACTGATTCGAAAACAGTGACTAAAAGTAAAAACTTTACCAATGTAAATACTACTACCGTGTTTTGTTTTAAAAACCTTTATTGTGAAAATGTCAGTATACAAATACGGGCCTATAACCACGTGGGCCGGCCACGGCGCAAACTGAAATCGTATATGATGAGGAGACATTTACACTGTAGAGGAACGTAACGAGCGGGCCATTACGTTGCAAGAACTAAGGTGTCTAACAGTTGCGGAATCGGTGGACATACATTTTGTAATTAAAATAAGACAGGGCCACTTACAATAACATTTTCTAGATATACATTTGCGGGCAAGGAGTTACGAGTCCCATTTATACCGGCGCCATTTTGGGCGAGGCCGGGCAGGTCCAAGATATAGTCAAAATGTCTCCACCAACCATCGGCCAGACCAGAACCCCTTTCGGCCCTTTATGCTACAAGATGGTGTCTTCCATTCAGAAAATATTGTTGGCAGCATTTTGAAAGGAAACCGAAACAGCCGTTCTCCTAGTGAGTTTCACATTGTTACATTTAGGAAGAATGTTGAAGAGTAGTATGTGGAAAATCTGAAGCCATTTTTCTACAAACTCTCAATCAGACTTGGATGGAAAAAAAATCCTGAAAAATGTACAAACTGAAAACCAATTTTTGTCTGTATAGCATCAACAGCAACGCTTGAGTCAGCTTTGTGTCAAGCCGCCATTTTCATTCAATCAATAGCGTCCCCCTGCACACATTCAGGGACCTGGTCGTGTCTTCAGATGAAACGGATTGTAGGAAAAGAAGCAGAAAGGAAAAGGAAAAAAGTTCAGCCGGACCTCGGGAGCCGGCCGCCTATGTCATGTGCGACCTTTGGCCACACCAGGGCAATAGTGAAGCTGCAGCAGGTGCAAATAAGCTTCAGACAGTCTTACAAGCACTGCTCAGAACTCTCAACTATGGCACTCAACATCCAGGACTTGCCATTCAGATCTTGGCGCCTTGTGCTGGTTCCGACCTATTCACACATCGGTCCACTACTGACATCACCTCATAAGCCAACGGGGCACCCCACGCCGACTTTCGGCGCAGCATTGTAGGATGGCCACACCAGTGCGGCAACTTGCTGGACACAACCTCGGTGCCATCCGGATCTCGGCGCGTTCGACTCACTGTACCGCAAGAGTGACCGGAACTCAGCTGGACACGCCGTCTTTCGGCGCAGCATTGTAGGATGGCCACACCAGTGCGGCAATTTGCTGGACACCACCTCGGTGCCATCCGGATCTCGGCGCGTTCGAGTCACTGTACCGCAAGAGTGACCGCAACTCAGCTGGACACGCCGTCTTTCGGCGCAGCATTGTAGGATGGCCACACCAGTGCGGCAATTTGCTGGACACCACCTCGGTGCCATCCGGATCTCGGCGCGTTCGAGTCACTGTACCGCAAGAGTGACCGCAACTCAGCTGGACACGCCGTCTTTCGGCGCAGCATTGTAGGATGGCCACACCAGTGCGGCAATTTGCTGGACACCACCTCGGTGCCATCCGGATCTCGACGCGTTGTCCTGCCTTCGGCCTATTCGCACATCGGTCCGCTACTGACGCCGCCTCACGTGCCAACGGATTTTCTACGCTTTTTCTAGCCCTATGCCGCATAACAGGTCATGTGACTTGTTTATAAAACTTTTCATTGGTTCATTTTACTTTTGGTTTCCTAAAGATGGAAGGCTTGGTCATATGACCTAAAAATAACACTTTTCATTGGTTTAGAACATTTTTTTTTCCCAAACGATGAAAGCCCCACCTTGTTTCTGGATCATTCAGACTGAAGCTGGCGTCAGCATGAGAGCACCACCATCTCGTGGCTCCGTCGTGGTCATTCCGCGAGCAATCATGGCAGCCGCTCCCCACCGGAAGCCTGCGGGAGTCGGGGGCCCCCAAGACTTTTGTAGAATCTTCACGGCTGAGGGGACGCTTTTCGAGAATGGAGCCCAAGCCCTAGCAGGCAAGCGTCCGAGTTCCAAGGTGTCCCAGGGCCATTTCAGTGGACCAGGCCCAAAACCGAAGAGCCGTCCGCCATTTTAAGAGTCATGTGGCAGCCGCCTATCGCTGCACTGCAAGAGTGGGATCAACTCAACAACATGGTGAGCGAGACGCTGTAGCCGCAAGAGCGGGCGCAACTCAGCTGGATGGACGCCACCTGGGGAGGCCATCTCACGCCGCCTCCCCCACGCCCCCCCCCCGGGCCGCCGCACGCCAATTTTCGGAGCAGCATTGTAGGATACCAAAACCAGTGCGGCAGTTTACTGGACATCACCTGGGTGCCATCAACATCTCAGCGCGTACTGCTGCCTTGGGACTATTCGCACAACAGACCGCTACTGACGAGGCCTCCCCCCGCACCACCCGGGACGCCCCACGCCAATTTTCGGAGCAGCATTGTAGGATCCCAAAACCAGTGCGGCACCCAGGCGACATCACCTGGGTGCCGTCCAGAACTCTGCACGTTGTGCTGCCTTGGGACTATTCGCACAAAAGACAGCTTCTGACCATTGTTGCTTTTTTGGGTGAAAAATGTTTAAAGGTTTTTACAGTTTTTGTTCCGTTCATTATAGTTAAAAGTTAATAAAGTTTTAAAATCTAACTTTGTTGGAGTGCTATATATGTTTAAAAAATCGGGTGAATGGGGCCTTGAATCGGGTTATTGTCATGTGTGGGCTTTGCAAGTGTACTGCTACAAGATCGGACATTTCAAACTCAAATGCACGTTCTTTTTCTTACCTTTCCGAAGCATGGAGCGCAATAGCAGGCAGAGAAAGGGTGATGCACGTGTTGAACACTGCCTGGCCTGGCAAGTTGCTGGCAGTGCCCCCCCCGCCCGCTCCTGAAAGAGGGCACACACACACCGCCGCCCCGAGTACTTCACAAATCTTTAAAAGACCATGCGCTTGTTCATGAGGCTTAAATGGTTTATCACCCCTTCTAGAACCCCTGCATCGACCCTCTGACGTTTCCTGGAAGAATTAGCACGTAACACAATACCAAGCCCTGTCAGCTGAAACCCCCGAGAAATCATGGGGCATATTATCAAGGGGGTTTATTTCCGCTTTTTTGGCTTTAAAAGCCGAAAAAAAAGAGATAAAATTATCTCCCTATTACCAAGCTGTCGCTAACACCAGTTAGTGACAGCTAAAAGGAGATAGCGACCATCTTGGGCCCCGCTTTGCATATCAGTGATATTTAACACTAACGACATGCAAAGTGGGCGTGCCAAGATTTTAGCGACTGGAAACAGTCCCTAACCATCGCTATCTCTTATTACCAACTTTTGGAGATATTAGCGCTAAGCGCGAATATCTCCAAAACCTAACACCTGCCCTGAGCAGTTTTAGCCATGTTATCCAATGGGAAGTGGATAACATGGCTAAGAGCATTTGCTGGATAATGCATGAATATCAATGACTTTTCAACGATATTCATGCATTGCGGCCGTTTTTTATCGCATTTGCGATAAACCTTGCTAATAGCAAGGTTTATGTGCGATAAAATTCGCCGATGTGCGGCGATAATTTTTGTCTCTAAACAAGTTAGAGACAAAAATTATCGCTAGTTGTTGGTAATATGCCCCCGGGTTTTTCCTTGCAGAAATCGGGAAGCGAAAGACTAGCACTGAAATCAGTAGTCTCACGCCTGAATCGGGAGGGTTGGCATGTCTGGATACTCTACAGCTGGGGCCATAAACTACATCCGCAGGGCTAGGTGATAGCCTAGGTCCGGCCTGGACAATCGGACACAGAGGAAGAGGAGTGTCAGAGGGTGCGGTAGTGAATAGGGTGAAAGGGAGGTGTCGGGCGGGCACAGGGTGTGATTCTCATAGATGAGCAGCGCAGATGGGGGGAATTATATGGCCCATGCATGAGAGAAAGAGCGGGGGTGACCAGTGCGTGGGGGAGATGCTTGCGAGGGTGGGGAGCCATGCTGAGGATCGGCGGCGTGCAGAGAGTGGCCCTGGTCAAGGCATCTAAAATGGCTGCCGTGCACGACAAAATTGTGGCATTGGACAAAAACGCAAGATGGCGCAGACAATGTTTATCAATAAGGATTCATTTATAACAAAATATTTACTCGCAGTGACAAAATGGTGGTCAACACTTCGTGATTTCCATCGAATCGAACGTTAACAAACGTCACGCAGCAAAAAAAAAAAAAAAAGCTCACGCACAGAGCAGTTTTTAGCCATGTTATCCAATGGAAGGTGGATAACATGGCTAAGAGCATTTGCTGGATAATGCATGAATATCGCTGACTTTTCAGCGATATTCATGCATTGTGGCCGATGTGCGGCGATAATTTTTGTCTCTAAACAATTAAAACGAAGCACAAAATGGCGAATTCCCGTTTCGCTACCAGTTTGCGGCCCAGTTCGCGGCCCGTGAAGCGCTTCTACCGTGAAAAATCATTTTTTTTTTATTTTCCCCACGGGACCCTTTAATAACCCCAACAACATTCCTAGGGGGTCAAGAGGGGTATACCTTGCCCCCTTTCAATAAATTCCCCCTTCGTTTTTCACCTCTTCTTCTCTCTCGATCCTACCGAGAGATAAGATGGCGGCCGCTCCGGACTGTTTAGAATGTTGACAGACACCGGAGAGCCAATCAGCTTTCTGCACGCAAAGTTCCGTTTCGCGAAAAGTAAGCGGACCGGATCGCTGCCCGGAGCGCTGTTACAGATATATATCTTGTTTTGAACGTTAATTTCTCAAAAACTACTGGAGCACATATATTGAGACCTAGCAAAGGCACATCGGGCTAACAGTCCCTACAATTTTGCCAAGTTTCGTGCAAATCCATTCAGCCGTTCGAGCTAAAAGTAAGTCCAACCGCCCTATGGAAAAATGAATGGGAAAAACGCGTTTTGGGACCCCCCTTTTTTCTCGGCCCCCCCTTGACGAAACCCCACCAAATTTTCAGGGGCTGCTCAGAAACAAAATGTGCCATTTTCCTGAAAATTTCAGCCGATTCCGTCCACAAACGCCAAAGTTATTAGACATAGAATTTTCAAAAATCCCATAGGGAAAAAATCCTAACTATATATACCTACTGGCGAGACGCCAGTAGGTAATATATATATATATATATATATATATATATATATATTATATATATATATATATATATATATATATATATATATATACATATATATATATATATATATATATATATATATATATATATATATATATATATATATATATATATCAAGATACAGACACCCACCCACATGCATCCATATATCTATATCTATCTATCTATCTATTCTATCTATCTATCTATCTATCTATCTATCTATCTATCTATCTATCTATCTATCTATCTATCTATCTATCTATCTATCTATCGATCTATCTATCTATCTATCTATCTATCTATCTATCTATCTATCTATCTATCTATCTATCTATCTATCTATCTATCTATCTATCTATCTATCTATCTATCTATCTATCTATCTATCTATCTATCTATCTATCTATCTATCTATCTATCTATCTATCTATCTATCTATCTATCTATCTATCTATCTATCTTTCTATTCATAATAGCACATCTACTCACACACTCTCATCACACGTGATCAAGGCAAGTCGCCGAAACGCGTTGTGTGAATAAACTGAAGACTTAAGATTACTTCTGGATTGTTGTGTGGTTCCTGAGAGCGTACTAGATACTGGTATCTTGTGTGGAATATTGAAATTACTGGTTACTTCGCCGGAACGTACGCCACTTTTCCACGGGTCACAGCGTTGCAGCAGGAGCAGCTTTGTTTTTATATATATATATATATATATCCGCTCCCAGGTTCTCGTTCTGCATAAAGAACCACTCGGACACCTTGAGTGCTTTGCTCTGGTTTATTCAGCAAACCGGGAAAAACGACGCGTTTCGGGAATGACCCTTGATCACGCTCCTGATCAAGGAGCGTGATCAAGGGTCATTCCCGAAACGCGTCGTTTTTCCCGGTTTGCTGAATAAACCAGAGCAAAGCACTCAAGGTGTCCGAGTGGTTCTTTATGCAGAACGAGAACCTGGGAGCGGATATTTTGCGAAGCGCCGGCTTCGTAACTCGGACCGCCCAGACAGCCTTTTAATCTTCTCCGGCATTCGTGGAGCGATATATATATATATACATATACATATATATATATATATATATATATATATATATATATATATATATATATATATATATATATATATATATATATATATATATATATATATATATATATATATATATATATATATATTACCTACTGGCTATCGCCAGTAGGTATATATAGTTAGGATTTATTCCCTATGGGATTTTTGAAAATTCTATGTCTAATAACTTTGGCGTTTGTGGACGGAATCGGCTGAAATTTTCAGGAAAATGGCACATTTTGTTTCTGAGCAGCCCCTGAAAATTTGGGGGGGTTTTGTCGAGGGGGGGCCGAGAAAAAAGCGGGGTCCCAAAACGCGTTTTTCCCATGTTAATTTCCATAGGGCGGTTGGACTCACTTTTAGCTCGAACGGCTGAATGGATTTGCACGAAACTTGGCAAAATTGTAGGGACTGTTAGCCCGATGTGCCTTTGCTAGGTCTCAATATATGTGCTCCAGTAGTTTTTGAGAAATTAACGTTCAAAACAAGATATATATCTGTAACAGCGCTCCGGACTGCGCTCCGGTTCGCTTACTTTTCGTGAAACGGAACTTTGCGATGCGAAGCTGATTGGCTCCCCGGTGTCTGTCAACATTCTAAACAGTCCGGAGCGGCCGCCATATTATCTCTCGGTAGGATCGAGAGAGAAGAAGAGGTGAAAAACGAAGGGGGAATTTAATGAAAGGGGGCAAGGTATACCCCTCTTGACCCCCTAGGAATGTTGTTGGGGTTATTAAAGGGTCCCGTGGGGAAAATAAAAAAAAATGATTTTTCACGGTAGAAGCGCTTCACGGGCCGCGAACTGGGCCGCAAACTGGTAGCGAAACGGGAATTCGCCATTTTGTGCTTCGTTTTAATTAAATTACTAGGAATAAGGGGGTGCGGGAGACGTATCCTAATCCCCTATGTTTCCTGAGGGTGGCTGAGGAGGCTCATATATGTTGATACATCTCTTCCAGCGGCTGTGGGTGAGCTTTTTTTTTTTTTTGCTGCGTGACGTCTGTTAACGTTCGATTCGATGGAAATCAGGAAGTGTTGACCGCCAATTTGTCACTGCGATAAAATATTTTGTTATAAATGAATCCTTATTGATAAACATTGTCTGCGCCATCTTGCCTTTTTTCCAATGCCACAATTTTGTCGTGCACGGCAGCCATTTTAGATGCCAGGCTGGTCCCAGGCTATCACCTACCCCTGCGGATGTAGTTTATGGCCCCAGCTGTAGAGAATCCAGACATGCCAACCCTCCCGATTCAGGCGTGAGACTACTGATTTCAGTGCTAGTCTCCCGCCTCCCGATTTCTGCAAGCAAAAACCCGGGGGCATATTACCAACAACTAGCGATAATTTTTGTCTCTAACTTGTTTAGAGACAAAAATTATCGCCGCACATCGGCGATTTTTATCGCAGATAAACCTTGCTATTAGCAAGGTTTATCGCAAATGCGATAAAAAACGGCCGCAATGCATGAATATCGCAGAAAAGTCAGCGATATTCATGTATTATCGAGCAAATGCTCTTAGCCATGTTATCCACCTCCCATTGGATAACATGACTAAGAACTGCTCGCAAATGCGAAAAAAAACGGCCGCAATGCATGAATATCGCTGAAAAGTCCGCGATATTCATGCATTATCGACCAAATGCTCTTAGCCATGTTATCCACCTCCCATTGGATAACATGGCTAAGAACTGCTCAGGTCAGGTGTTAGCTTTTGGAGATATTCGCGCTTAGCGCGAATATCTCCAAAAGTTGGTAATAGGAGATAGCGATGTTAGGGACTGTTTCCAGTCGCTAACATTTTGGCACGCCCACTTTGCATGTCATTAGTGATAAATATCACTGACATGCAAAGCGGGGCCCAAGATGGTCGCTATCTCCTTTTAGCTGTCACTAACTGGTGTTAGCGACAGCTTGGTAATAGGGAGATAATTTTATTTCCGCTTTTTGGCTTTTAAAGCCAAAAAAGCGGAGATAAACCCCCTTGATAATATGCCCCACGATTCCTCGGGGGTTTCAGCTGACAAGGCTTGGTATTATGTTACGTGGTAATTCTTCCAGGAAACGTCAGAGGGTCGATGCAGGGGTTCTAGAAGGGGTGATAAACCATTTAAGCCTCATGAACAAGCGCATGGTCTTTTAAAGATCTGTGAAGTACTCGGGGCGGCGGTGTGTGTGTGTCCTCTTTCAGGAGCGGGCGGGGGGGGGGCACTGCCAGCAACTTCCAGGCCAGGCAGTGTTCAATAGTTGCATCACCCTTTCTCTGCCTGCTATTGCGCTCCATGCCTTGGAAAGGTAAGAAAAAGAACGTGCATTTGAGTTTGAAATGTCTGATCCTGTAGCAGTACACTTGCAAAGCCCACACATGACAATAACCAGATTCAAGGCCCCATTCACCCGTTTTAAAAAAAAAAATAACACTCCAACTAAGTAGGATTATAAAACTTTATTAACTTTTAAATATAACGAACGGAACAAAAACTGTAAAAACATTTAAACATTTTTCACAAAAAAAAGCAACAATGGTCAGAAGCTGTCTTTTGTGCGAATAGTCCCAAGGCAGCACAACGTGCTGAGTTCTGGACGGCACCCAGGTGATGTCACCTGGGTGCCGCACTGGTTTTTGGGATCCTACAATGCAGCAAAGAAAAACAGCGTGGGGCATCCAGGGTGGTGCGGAGGGAGGCCTCGTCAGTAGCGGTCTGTTGTGCGAATAGTCCCAAGGCAGCAGAACGCGCTGAGATGTTGATGGCACCCAGGTGATGTCCAGTAAACTGCCGCACTGGTTTTGGTATCCTACAATGCTGCTCCGAAAATTGGAGTGGGGCGGCCCGGGGGGGGGGGGGCGTGGGGGAGGCGGCGTGAACGGGCCTCCCCAGGTGGCGGCCATCCAGCTGAGTTGCGCCCGCTCTTGCGGCTACAGCGTCTCGCTCACCATGTTGTTGAGTTGCTCCCACTCTTGCAGTGCAGCGATAGGCGGCTGCCACATGACTCTTAAAATGGCGGACGGCTCTTCGGTTTTGGGCCTGGTCCACTAAAATGGCCCTGGGACACCTTGGAACTCGGACGCTTGCCTGCTAGGGCTTGGGCTCCATTCTCGAAAAGCGTCCCCTCAGCCGTGAAGATTCTACAAAAGTCTTGGGGGCCCTCGACTCCTGCAGGCTTCCGGTGGGGAGCGGCTGCCATGATTGCTCGCGGAATGACCACGACGGAGCCACGAGATGGTGGTGCTCTCATGCTGACGCCAGCTTCAGTCTGAATCATCCAGAAACAAGGTGGGGCTTTCATCGTTTGGGAAAAAAAAATGTTCTAAACCAATGAAAAGTGTTATTTTTAGGTCATATGACCAAGCCTTCCATCTTTAGGAAACCAAAAGTAAAATGAACCAATGAAAAGTTTTATAAACAAGTCACATGACCTGTTATGCGGCATAGGGCTACAAAAAGCGTAGAAAATCCGTTGGCACGTGAGGCGGCGTCAGTAGCGGACCGATGTGCGAATAGGCCGAAGGCAGCACAACGCACCGAGATCCGGATGGCACCGAGGTGGTGTCCAGCAAATTGCCGCACTGGTGTGGCCATCCTACAATGCTGCGCCGAAAGACGGCGTGTCCAGCTGAGTTCCGGTCACTCTTGCGGTACAGTGACTCGAACGCGCCGAGATCCGGATGGCACCGAGGTTGTGTCCAGCAAGTTGCCGCACTGGTGTGGCCATCCTACAATGCTGTGCCGAAAGTCGGCGTGGGGTGCCCCGTTGGCTTATGAGGTGATGTCAGTAGTGGACCGATGTGTGAATAGGTCGGAACCAGCACAAGGCGCCAAGATTCGAATGGCAAGTCCTGGATATGAGTGCCATAGTTGAGAGTTCTGAGCAGTGCTTGTAAGACTATCTGAAGCTTATTTGCACCTGCTGCAGCTTCACTATTGCCCAAGGTGGTGTCCAGCAAATTGCTGCACTGGTGTGGCCATCCTACAATGCTGCGCCGAAAGACGGCGTGTTCAGCTGAGTTCCGGTCACTCTTGCGGTACAGTGACTCGAACGCGCCGAGATCCGGATGGCACCGAGGTGGTGTCCAGCAAGTTGCCGCACTGGTATGGCCATCCTACAATGCTGCGCCGAAAGACGGCGTGACCAGTTGAGTTCCGGTCACTCTTGCGGTACAGTGACTCGAACGCTCCGAGATCCGGATGGCACCGAGGTGGTGTCCAGCAAGTTGCCGCACTGATGTGGCCATCCTACAATGCTGCGCCGAAAGTCAGTGTGGGGTGCCCCGTTGGCTTATGAGGTGATGTCAGTAGTGGACCGATGTGTGAATAGGTCGGAACCAGCACAAGGCGCCCTGCACTGTTGAGCTTTTTTCAATGCCTGTTTTTTGTTGTTTCCCCTCCATCAAAAACAAAAAAAATATATAAAACTGTGCAAAAATACAAAAAAATGTTTAGAAAAGCAGTGCTTGTAAGACTGTCTGAAGCTCTTTTGCACCTGCTGCAGCTTCACTATTGCCCTGGTGTGGTCAAAGATCGCCCATGACATAGGCGGCCGGCTCCCGAGGTCCGGCGGAACTTTTTTCCTTTTCCTTTCTGCTGCTTGTCCCACAATCCGTTTCACCTGAAGACACGACCAGGTTCCTGAATGTGTGCAGGGGGACGCTATTGATTGAATGAAAATGGCAGCTTGACACAAAGCTGACTCAAGCGTTGCTGTTGATGCTATACAGACAAAAATTGGTTTTCAGTTTGTACATTCTTCAGGACTTTTTTTTTCCATCCAAGGCTGATTGAGAGTTTGTAGAAAAATGGCTTCAGATTTTCCACATATTACTCTTCAACATTCTTCCTAAATGTAACAATGTGAGACTCACTAGGAGAACGGTTGTTTATCTTTCCTTTCAAAATGCTGCCAACAATATTTTCTGAATGGAAGACACCATCTTGTAGCATAAAGGGCCGACAGGGGTTCTGGTCTGGCCGATTGTTGGTGGAGACATTTTGACTATATCTTGGACCTGCCCGGCCTCGCCCAAAATGGCGCCGGTATAAATGGGACTCGTAACTCCTTGCCCGCAAATGTATATCTAGAAAATTTTATTGTAAGTGGCCCTGTCGTATTTTAATTACAAAATGTACGTCCACCGATTCCGCAACTGTTAGACACCTTAGTTCTTGCAACCTAATGGCCCGCTCGTTATGTTCCTCTACAGTGTAAATGTCTCATCATATACGATTCCAGTTTGCTCCGTGGCCGGCCCACGTGGTTATAGGCCCGTATTTGTATACTGACATTTTCACAATAAAGGTTTTTAAAACAAAACACGGTAGTAGTATTTACATTGGTAAAGTTTTTACTTTTAGTCACTGTTTTCGAATCAGTAAAAGGCAAGTGAAATAAAGCAGTCCAATTACATGACGGATAAAAGGTATAATATGTAGGAACGTAGTAAAGATAAATGGTCAAGGGCAGTTGTGTTTTCCACTCCTGCAACATAAAGTGATCGATAAGAATCTGATAATCAGGCGTATCGGCGACTAAGACAGCAGGCCGAGTCTCTTTTACTCAACGGCTCCGTCATGGAACGAAGAAACGCCCTTTTTCTCGAAAAAGGAATATATTTTACTTGCAGGACAGTTGTAAATTTTCCGGGAAAGTACATTAGCCTGGAATATTATAACATATATGTTTAAAAAAAAAAAATGTTCGAAAACAATAAAAAGCGTAATTTTTAGGTCGTATGACCAAGCTTTTCATCATTAAAATAACAAAAGTAAAATGAACCAATGAAAAGTTTTATTAACAAGTCACATGACCTGTTATGCTTACGTTACGCGCTGCGCGCCGCGCCCCGGATCACTTCCGGGTGCGCTAACGCGGCGTGTCATATAACGCATTACGCGACAACGTAGGTCAAGAATATAGTCAAAATGTCTCCACCAACCAGCGTTCGGAACACAACCCCTTTCAGCAGTCCAAAAAGTTCTGTTAAATGACAACAGAGGGGACAGGCAACAAGAACCATCAGTCAAAGAGGGGAGGGCAAGTTCTTCTCTTCCGGGTCATGTTGGGGCGCTACCGGAACTGATCGAATTGGTAGTCTACAGTGTTTCTGGATGTTTCAGAATAAAGCTGGCGTCAGCATGAGAGCACTACCATCTCGTAGCTCCGTCGTGGCCATTCCACGAGCAGACATGGCAGCTGCTCCCCACCAGAAGCCTGCGGGAGTCGGGGGCCCCCAAGACTTTTGTAGAATCTTGATGGCTGAGGGGACGCTTTCGAGAATGGGACCCAAGCCCTATCAGGGAAGCGTCCGAGTTTCAAGGTGTCCCAGGGCCATTTTAGTGGAACAGGCCCAAAACCGAAGAGCCGGCCGCCATTTTGAGAGTCCTGTGGCAGCCGCCTATCGCTGCACCGCAAGAGCGGGAGCAACTTAACTACATGGTGAGCGATACGCTGTAGTTGCAAGAGCGGGCGGAAAATAGCTGAATGGCGGAAGAGGCACAGTGTAGTAAAAGCGGGCGGAATGGCAACTAAAACGGTAAAGGGGCGCCCCACTACAGCGTGTCTTCAGGTCAAACGGATTGTGGGACAAAGTCCAGAATAGAAGAGTCATCAAAAGGCAAAAAGTTCCGCCGGACCCCGGGAGCCGGCCGCCTATGTCGGGGGCGATCTCAGGCTACACCAGTGCTATAAGACTTGGGGAGGGGGTCGGAGCCAAGCGTCTTCTCCGAGTCCATGGCCATCACACCGCCCCTCGGGGGCCTCCATCAAGCGGTTTAGGGAGGTACCATATCACATTGTTTTCAAATGCAGTCAGGTCCACAAACGACACTCACTTACTTTGAGAATAGTGAAGCTGCAGTAGGTGGAAATAAGCTTCAGACAGTGTTACAAGCGCTGCTCAGAACTCTGAACTATGGCACCCAACATCCAGAACTTATGCCATTTGAGAATGGCAGTGACATTGAAGCAACTCAGGGACCAAAACCATTAACGTACTTTCACGTATGAAAATCTTACTTGGGGAGGGGGCAGGAGCGAAGCGCCCCCTCCCAGTCCGCGCCACCACACCGTATGTTGAAAATCTGAAGCCATCGTTCTACAAAGTCAACCAACCTTGGATGGAAAAATCTAGAAAAATGTACAAACTGAAAACCAGTTTTGGTCTGCATAGCATCAGTAGCAACGCTTGCTATCAGAGTGCATGAGTTTCATGCTCGATCGATTGAGCTAGCCGGATCGGGCAATAAAAAGTATAAAATAGTTATGTAAATAGTTATTTAATAAAATGTTTTACCCTGTTTCTTTGCTGGTGTGTTGTCTATATTTTTAATATTTGCATAGGGTTTGTCGTTATTTTGGGCGGGGTGGGTGACGGAGTCGAGCTGTCTTGCAGCCCTCATGGTGTGGAGCTCAGTTAATCTCACTATTTTCATATTTCTCATGAAGGGTTGTTCCTAATATTTCTATTTTAGCGAGGTCAAAAAGAGATCCAATTAGTGGCCTACTGATTTTGCTCGATTACTTTTATTTTTTTACACAATTTTTCACTATCTGCAAAGACTAAACAGAGTATTGCGACTTTGTGCTTGTTTGTAAATAGAGAATGATCCAAAGAGAACCAATTCTAAAACAGTAAATGCTTGGATAACAATCAATCAAATGGAGAGACAAGCAGGCACGACGGATTACAACGGGGGTAAAGGTCTGCGTTAACTACCGTTCACTATCTGCAAAGAGAGAGTACTACTAAGAGAAAAGAGGGGAGGGGGGGGGTGCAGCGTTCAAAGCACATCAGCGTGCATAAATACGAAAATGTTTTTATCTATCACGTACTTGACATTTTAAAGCTTTTCATATTTGCTATTAAAAAACCATTGAAATTCACTGAAAAAACCATAGGTTATAGTCGATATATAGTTAGGAATTTGCATTTACAAAACCTTGAAAATTCAATGAAAAAACCATTGGTTTTAGGCCATATATAGTTAGGGATTTGCATTTACAAAACCTTATTTTACTCGCATAAAACCATTGAAATTCCATATATAGTTAGATGCGCTAACTATATATCGCGCACCCGCAATCCACTGCTGATGATGTCACATATTACATCATTCATGACATGGTTAGTGACATCACTGATGACATCACTGATGACATCTCAAATGACATCACTGATAAAATCACTGATAACATCTCATTTGACATGACTGATCACATCACTGATGATATCATTCATGTGATAATACCATGAACCTCTTCAGAATCTAATATAACCTTAGATACAATCAGTGTAAACAGACAGTCACAGACTGTCACTCATCCATGGAGTTACTCACACACCTAGTCAGTTATGCAAAAAATCAATCACACCTCCATTTTCTCAACTATACAGTTATACACACCTTACTTATTCAAACATATACTAACACATATTTACTTTACTCTCTTATACAATCCCTGATACATGTTCACAATGATCCATACAGCCACTCACACATTCACTGGCTCTTATGCACAGTTATTTATAGATGTCAACTCTCACATGTACTGTGTTTTACATATGTACTTACTTTGACATGTAGCACTGAGATATCCATTCACTCACTAATACACTCATGCACAGTCAACCGCCCATACAGCTGTTTCCACATGCACTTTTGAACCCATACATATAGTGAATCAACTACTCACACATCTATGTACAGAGTCACACACCTCCCAGCCACCCATACACACACACTCAGTTTCCCATACAAATACTTGGACAACCAATGAATAACCCATACAGTTACTCATATAGCTACTGATCAACATATGCAGCAGTTTGTAGAACTGCGGGAGTCGGGGGCCCCCAAGACTTTTGTAGAATCTTCACGGCTGAGGGGACGCTTTTCTAGAATGGAGCCCAAGCCCTAGCAGGCAAGCGTCCGAGTTCCAAGGTGTCCCAGGGCCATTTCAGTGGACCAGGCCCAAAACCGAAGAGCCGTCCGCCATTTTAAGAGTCATGTGGCAGCCGCCTATCGCTGCACTGCAAGAGTGGGAGCAACTCAACAACATGGTGAGCGAGACGCTGTAGCCGCAAGAGCGGGCGCAACTCAGCTGGATGGCCGCCACCTGGGGAGGCCCGTTCACGCCGCCTCCCCCACGCCCCCCCCCGGGCCGCCGCACGCCAATTTTCGGAGCAGCATTGTAGGATACCAAAACCAGTGCGGCAGTTTACTGGACATCACCTGGGTGCCATCAACATCTCAGCGCATACTGCTGCCTTGGGACTATTCGCACAACAGACCGCTACTGACGAGGCCTCCCCCCGCACCACCCGGGACGCCCCACGCCAATTTTCGGAGCAGCATTGTAGGATCCCAAAACCAGTGCGGCACCCAGGCGACATCACCTGGGTGCCGTCCAGAATTCTGCACGTTGTGCTGCCTTGGGACTATTCGCACAAAAGACAGCTTCTGACCATTGTTGCTTTTTTGGGTGAAAAATGTTTAAAGGTTTTTACAGTTTTTGTTCCGTTCATTATAGTTAAAAGTTAATAAAGTTTTAAAATCTAACTTTGTTGGTGCTATATATGTTTAAAAAATCGGGTGAATTCCCATTCATTTTTCCATAGGGCGGTTGGACTCACTTTTAGCTCGAACGGCTGAATGGATTTGCACGAAACTTGGCAAAATTGTAGGGACTGTTAGCCCGATGTGCCTTTGCTAGGTCTCAATATATGTGCTCCAGTAGTTTTTGAGAAATTAACGTTCAAAACAAGATATATATCTGTAACAGCGCTCCGGACTGCGCTCCGGTTCGCTTACTTTTCGTGAAACGGAACTTTGCGATGCGAAGCTGATTGGCTCCCCGGTGTCTGTCAACATTCTAAACAGTCCGGAGCGGCCGCCATATTATCTCTCGGTAGGATCGAGAGAGAAGAAGAGGTGAAAAACGAAGGGGGAATTTAATGAAAAGGGGCAAGGTATACCCCTCTTGACCCCCTAGGAATGTTGTTGGGGTTATTAAAGGGTCCCGTGGGGAAAATAAAAAAAAATGATTTTTCACGGTAGAAGCGCTTCACGGGCCGCGAACTGGGCCGCAAACTGGTAGCGAAACGGGAATTCGCCATTTTGTGCTTCGTTTTAATTAAATTACTAGGAATAAGGGGGTGCGGGAGACGTATCCTAATCCCCTATGTTTCCTGAGGGTGGCTGAGGAGGCTCATATATGTTGATACATCTCTTCCAGCGGCTGTGCGTGAGCTTTTTTTTTTTTTTGCTGCGTGACGTCTGTTAACGTTCGATTCGATGGAAATCAGGAAGTGTTGACCGCCAATTTGTCACTGCGATAAAATATTTTGTTATAAATGAATCCTTATTGATAAACATTGTCTGCGCCATCTTGCCTTTTTTCCAATGCCACAATTTTGTCGTGCACGGCAGCCATTTTAGATGCCAGGCTGGTCCCAGGCTATCACCTACCCCTGCGGATGTAGTTTATGGCCCCAGCTGTAGAGAATCCAGACATGCCAACCCTCCCGATTCAGGCGTGAGACTACTGATTTCAGTGCTAGTCTCCCGCCTCCCGATTTCTGCAAGCAAAAACCCGGGGGCATATTACCAACAACTAGCGATAATTTTTGTCTCTAACTTGTTTAGAGACAAAAATTATCGCCGCACATCGGCGATTTTTATCGCAGATAAACCTTGCTATTAGCAAGGTTTATCGCAAATGCGATAAAAAACGGCCGCAATGCATGAATATCGCAGAAAAGTCAGCGATATTCATGTATTATCGAGCAAATGCTCTTAGCCATGTTATCCACCTCCCATTGGATAACATGACTAAGAACTGCTCGCAAATGCGAAAAAAAAACGGCCGCAATGCATGAATATCGCTGAAAAGTCCGCGATATTCATGCATTATCGACCAAATGCTCTTAGCCATGTTATCCACCTCCCATTGGATAACATGGCTAAGAACTGCTCAGGTCAGGTGTTAGCTTTTGGAGATATTCGCGCTTAGCGCGAATATCTCCAAAAGTTGGTAATAGGAGATAGCGATGTTAGGGACTGTTTCCAGTCGCTAACATTTTGGCACGCCCACTTTGCATGTCATTAGTGATAAATATCACTGACATGCAAAGCGGGGCCCAAGATGGTCGCTATCTCCTTTTAGCTGTCACTAACTGGTGTTAGCGACAGCTTGGTAATAGGGAGATAATTTTATTTCCGCTTTTTGGCTTTTAAAGCCAAAAAAGCGGAGATAAACCCCCTTGATAATATGCCCCACGATTCCTCGGGGGTTTCAGCTGACAAGGCTTGGTATTATGTTACATGGTAATTCTTCCAGGAAACGTCAGAGGGTCGATGCAGGGGTTCTAGAAGGGGTGATAAACCATTTAAGCCTCATGAACAAGCGCATGGTCTTTTAAAGATCTGTGAAGTACTCGGGGCGGCGGTGTGTGTGTGTCCTCTTTCAGGAGCGGGCGGGGGGGGGCACTGCCAGCAACTTCCAGGCCAGGCAGTGTTCAATAGTTGCATCACCCTTTCTCTGCCTGCTATTGCGCTCCATGCCTTGGAAAGGTAAGAAAAAGAACGTGCATTTGAGTTTGAAATGTCTGATCCTGTAGCAGTACACTTGCAAAGCCCACACATGACAATAACCAGATTCAAGGCCCCATTCACCCGTTTAAAAAAAAATATATAACACTCCAACTAAGTAGGATTATAAAACTTTATTAACTTTTAAATATAACGAACGGAACAAAAACTGTAAAAACATTTAAACATTTTTCACAAAAAAAAGCAACAATGGTCAGAAGCTGTCTTTTGTGCGAATAGTCCCAAGGCAGCACAACGTGCTGAGTTCTGGACGGCACCCAGGTGATGTCACCTGGGTGCCGCACTGGTTTTTGGGATCCTACAATGCAGCAAAGAAAAACAGCGTGGGGCATCCAGGGTGGTGCGGAGGGAGGCCTCGTCAGTAGCGGTCTGTTGTGCGAATAGTCCCAAGGCAGCAGAACGCGCTGAGATGTTGATGGCACCCAGGTGATGTCCAGTAAACTGTTGCACTGGTTTTGGTATCCTACAATGCTGCTCCGAAAATTGGCGTGGGGCGGCCCGGGGGGGGGGGGGGGCGTGGGGGAGGCGGCGTGAACGGGCCTCCCCAGGTGGCGGCCATCCAGCTGAGTTGCACCCGCTCTTGCGGCTACAGCGTCTCGCTCACCATGTTGTTGAGTTGCTCCCACTCTTGCAGTGCAGCGATAGGCGGCTGCCACATGACTCTTAAAATGGCGGACGGCTCTTCGGTTTTGGGCCTGGTCCACTAAAATGGCCCTGGGACACCTTGGAACTCGGACGCTTGCCTGCTAGGGCTTGGGCTCCATTCTCGAAAAGCGTCCCCTCAGCCGTGAAGATTCTACAAAAGTCTTGGGGGCCCTCGACTCCTGCAGGCTTCCGGTGGGGAGCGGCTGCCATGATTGCTCGCGGAATGACCACGACGGAGCCACGAGATGGTGGTGCTCTCATGCTGACGCCAGCTTCAGTCTGAATCATCCAGAAACAAGGTGGGGCTTTCATCGTTTGGGAAAAAAAAATGTTCTAAACCAATGAAAAGTGTTATTTTTAGGTCATATGACCAAGCCTTCCATCTTTAGGAAACCAAAAGTAAAATGAACCAATGAAAAGTTTTATAAACAAGTCACATGACCTGTTATGCGGCATGGGGCTACAAAAAGCGTAGAAAATCCGTTGGCACGTGAGGCGGCGTCAGTAGCGGACCGATGTGCGAATAGGCCGAAGGCAGCACAACGCGCCGAGATCCGGATGGCACCGAGGTGGTGTCCAGCAAATTGCCGCACTGGTGTGGCCATCCTACAATGCTGCGCCGAAAGACGGCGTGTCCAGCTGAGTTCCGGTCACTCTTGCGGTACAGTGACTCGAACGCGCCGAGATCCGGATGGCACCGAGGTTGTGTCCAGCAAGTTGCCGCACTGGTGTGGCCATCCTACAATGCTGTGCCGAAAGTCGGCGTGGGGTGCCCCGTTGGCTTATGAGGTGATGTCAGTAGTGGACCGATGTGTGAATAGGTCGGAACCAGCACAAGGCGCCAAGATTCGAATGGCAAGTCCTGGATGTTGAGTGCCATAGTTGAGAGTTCTGAGCAGTGCTTGTAAGACTATCTGAAGCTTATTTGCACCTGCTGCAGCTTCACTATTGCCCAAGGTGGTGTCCAGCAAATTGCTGCACTGGTGTGGCCATCCTACAATGCTGCGCCGAAAGACGGCGTGTTCAGCTGAGTTCCGGTCACTCTTGCGGTACAGTGACTCGAACGCGCCGAGATCCGGATGGCACCGAGGTGGTGTCCAGCAAGTTGCCGCACTGGTATGGCCATCCTACAATGCTGCGCTGAAAGACGGCGTGACCAGTTGAGTTCCGGTCACTCTTGCGGTACAGTGACTCGAACGCTCCGAGATCCGGATGGCACCGAGGTGGTGTCCAGCAAGTTGCCGCACTGATGTGGCCATCCTACAATGCTGCGCCGAAAGTCAGTGTGGGGTGCCCCGTTGGCTTATGAGGTGATGTCAGTAGTGGACCGATGTGTGAATAGGTCGGAACCAGCACAAGGCGCCCTGCACTGTTGAGCTTTTTTCAATGCCTGTTTTTTGTTGTTTCCCCTCCATCAAAAACAAAAAAAATATATAAAACTGTGCAAAAATACAAAAAAATGTTTAGAAAAGCAGTGCTTGTAAGACTGTCTGAAGCTCTTTTGCACCTGCTGCAGCTTCACTATTGCCCTGGTGTGGTCAAAGATCGCCCATGACATAGGCGGCCGGCTCCCGAGGTCCGGCGGAACTTTTTTCCTTTTCCTTTCTGCTGCTTGTCCCACAATCCGTTTCACCTGAAGACACGACCAGGTTCCTGAATGTGTGCAGGGGGACGCTATTGATTGAATGAAAATGGCAGCTTGACACAAAGCTGACTCAAGCGTTGCTGTTGATGCTATACAGACAAAAATTGGTTTTCAGTTTGTACATTCTTCAGGATTTTTTTTTCCATCCAAGGCTGATTGAGAGTTTGTAGAAAAATGGCTTCAGATTTTCCACATATTACTCTTCAACATTCTTCCTAAATGTAACAATGTGAGACTCACTAGGAGAACGGTTGTTTATCTTTCCTTTCAAAATGCTGCCAACAATATTTTCTGAATGGAAGACACCATCTTGTAGCATAAAGGGCCGAAAGGGGTTCTGGTCTGGCCGATTGTTGGTGGAGACATTTTGACTATATCTTGGACCTGCCCGGCCTCGCCCAAAATGGCGCCGGTATAAATGGGACTCGTAACTCCTTGCCCGCAAATGTATATCTAGAAAATTTTATTGTAAGTGGCCCTGTCGTATTTTAATTACAAAATGTACGTCCGCCGATTCCGCAACTGTTAGACACCTTAGTTCTTGCAACCAAATGGCCCGCTCGTTATGTTCCTCTACAGTGTAAATGTCTCATCATATACGATTCCAGTTTGCTCCGTGGCCGGCCCACGTGGTTATAGGCCCGTATTTGTATACTGACATTTTCACAATAAAGGTTTTTAAAACAAAACACGGTAGTAGTATTTAGATTGGTAAAGTTTTTACTTTTAGTCACTGTTTTCGAATCAGTAAAAGGCAAGTGAAATAAAGCAGTCCAATTACATGACGGATAAAAGGTATAATATGTAGGAACGTAGTAAAGATAAATGGTCAAGGGCAGTTGTGTTTTCCACTCCTGCAACATAAAGTGATCGATAAGAATCTGATAATCAGGCGTATCGGCGACTAAGACAGCAGGCCGAGTCTCTTTTACTCAACGGCTCCGTCATGGAACGAAGAAACGCCCTTTTTCTCGAAAAAGGAATATATTTTACTTGCAGGACAGTTGTAAATTTTCCGGGAAAGTACATTAGCCTGGAATATTATAACATATATGTTTAAAAAAAAAAAATGTTCGAAAACAATAAAAAGCGTAATTTTTAGGTCGTATGACCAAGCTTTTCATCATTAAAATAACAAAAGTAAAATGAACCAATGAAAAGTTTTATTAACAAGTCACATGACCTGTTATGCTTACGTTACGCGCTGCGGGCCGCGCCCCGGATCACTTCCGGGTGCGCTAACGCGGCGTGTCATATAACGCATTACGCGACAACGTAGGTCAAGAATATAGTCAAAATGTCTCCACCAACCAGCGTTCGGAACACAACCCCTTTCAGCAGTCCAAAAAGTTCTGTTAAATGACAACAGAGGGGACAGGCAACAAGAACCATCAGTCAAAGAGGGGAGGGCAAGTTCTTCTCTTCCGGGTCATGTTGGGGCGCTACCGGAACTGATCGAATTGGTAGTCTACAGTGTTTCTGGATGTTTCAGAATAAAGCTGGCGTCAGCATGAGAGCACTACCATCTCGTAGCTCCGTCGTGGCCATTCCACGAGCAGACATGGCAGCTGCTCCCCACCAGAAGCCTGCGGGAGTCGGGGGCCCCCAAGACTTTTGTAGAATCTTGACGGCTGAGGGGACGCTTTCGAGAATGGGACCCAAGCCCTATCAGGGAAGCGTCCGAGTTTCAAGGTGTCCCAGGGCCATTTTAGTGGAACAGGCCCAAAACCGAAGAGCCGGCCGCCATTTTGAGAGTCCTGTGGCAGCCGCCTATCGCTGCACCGCAAGAGCGGGAGCAACTTAACTACATGGTGAGCGATACGCTGTAGTTGCAAGAGCGGGCGGAAAATAGCTGAATGGCGGAAGAGGCACAGTGTAGTAAAAGCGGGCGGAATGGCAACTAAAACGGTAAAGGGGCGCCCCACTACAGCGTGTCTTCAGGTCAAACGGATTGTGGGACAAAGTCCAGAATAGAAGAGTCATCAAAAGGCAAAAAGTTCCGCCGGACCCCGGGAGCCGGCCGCCTATGTCGGGGGCGATCTCAGGCTACACCAGTGCTATAAGACTTGGGGAGGGGGTCGGAGCCAAGCGTCTTCTCCGAGTCCATGGCCATCACACCGCCCCTCGGGGGCCTCCGTCAAGCGGTTTAGGGAGGTACCATATCACATTGTTTTCAAATGCAGTCAGGTCCACAAACGACACTCACTTACTTTGAGAATAGTGAAGCTGCAGTAGGTGGAAATAAGCTTCAGACAGTGTTACAAGCGCTGCTCAGAACTCTGAACTATGGCACCCAACATCCAGAACTTATGCCATTTGAGAATGGCAGTGACATTGAAGCAACTCAGGGACCAAAACCATTAACGTACTTTCACGTATGAAAATCTTACTTGGGGAGGGGGCAGGAGCGAAGCGCCCCCTCCCAGTCCGCGCCACCACACCGTATGTTGAAAATCTGAAGCCATCGTTCTACAAAGTCAACCAACCTTGGATGGAAAAATCTAGAAAAATGTACAAACTGAAAACCAGTTTTGGTCTGCATAGCATCAGTAGCAACGCTTGCTATCAGAGTGCATGAGTTTCATGCTCGATCGATTGAGCTAGCCGGATCGGGCAATAAAAAGTATAAAATAGTTATGTAAGTAGTTATTTAATAAAATGTTTTACCCTGTTTCTTTGCTGGTGTGTTGTCTATATTTTTAATATTTGCATAGGGTTTGTCGTTATTTTGGGCGGGGTGGGTGACGGAGTCGAGCTGTCTTGCAGCCCTCATGGTGTGGAGCTCAGTTAATCTCACTATTTTCATATTTCTCATGAAGGGTTGTTCCTAATATTTCTATTTTAGCGAGGTCAAAAAGAGATCCAATTAGTGGCCTACTGATTTTGCTCGATTACTTTTATTTTTTTACACAATTTTTCACTATCTGCAAAGACTAAACAGAGTATTTCGACTTTGTGCTTGTTTGTAAATAGAGAATGATCCAAAGAGAACCAATTCTAAAACAGTAAATGCTTGGATAACAATCAATCAAATGGAGAGACAAGCAGGCACGACGGATTACAACGGGGGTAAAGGTCTGCGTTAACTACCGTTCACTATCTGCAAAGAGAGAGTACTACTAGGAGAAAAGAGGGGAGGTGGGGTGCAGCGTTCAAAGCACATCAGCGTGCATAAATACGAAAATGTTTTTATCTATCACGTACTTGACATTTTAAAGCTTTTCATATTTGCTATTAAAAAACCATTGAAATTCACTGAAAAAACCATAGGTTATAGTCGATATATAGTTAGGAATTTGCATTTACAAAACCTTGAAAATTCAATGAAAAAACCATTGGTTTTAGGCCATATATAGTTAGGGATTTGCATTTACAAAACCTTATTTTACTCGCATAAAACCATTGAAATTCCATATATAGTTAGATGCGCTAACTATATATCGCGCACCCGCAATCCACTGCTGATGATGTCACATATTACATCATTCATGACATGGTTAGTGACATCACTGATGACATCACTGATGACATCTCAAATGACATCACTGATAAAATCACTGATAACATCTCATTTGACATGACTGATCACATCACTGATGATATCATTCATGTGATAATACCATGAACCTCTTCAGAATCTAATATAACCTTAGATACAATCAGTGTAAACAGACAGTCACAGACTGTCACTCATCCATGGAGTTACTCACACACCTAGTCAGTTATGCAAAAAATCAATCACACCTCCATTTTCTCAACTATACAGTTATACACACCTTACTTATTCAAACATATACTAACACATATTTACTTTACTCTCTTATACAATCCCTGATACATGTTCACAATGATCCATACAGCCACTCACACATTCACTGGCTCTTATGCACAGTTATTTATAGATGTCAACTCTCACATGTACTGTGTTTTACATATGTACTTACTTTGACATGTAGCACTGAGATATCCATTCACTCACTAATACACTCATGCACAGTCAACCGCCCATACAGCTGTTTCCACATGCACTTTTGAACCCATACATATAGTGAATCAACTACTCACACATCTATGTACAGAGTCACACACCTCCCAGCCACCCATACACACACACTCAGTTTCCCATACAAATACTTGGACAACCAATGAATAACCCATACAGTTACTCATATAGCTACTGATCAACATATGCAGCAGTTTGTAGAACAACAGATATAATGATGCACAAATTAAAACAGTTTAGTCACTAACCCATGCACTCAGTGAGACACATTTATTCACTCACTCATACAGTCAGTCATGCACCTACTAAATCCTTCATCCAGACACTTATACATCCACTCATTCTTCAATATGTAAGACATATTTTAACTTTGCAGAAACAAACAGTCACTGGATGTTGTCATCAGTGATGTCATCAGTGATGTCATTTGAGATGTCATCAGTGATGCCATCAGTGATGTCACTAACCATGTCATGAATGATGTAATATGTGACATCATCAGCAGTGGATTGCGGGTGCGCGATATATAGTTAGCGCATCTAACTATATATGGAATTTCAATGGTTTTATGCGAGTAAAATAAGGTTTTGTAAATGCAAATCCCTAACTATATATGGCCTAAAACCAATGGTTTTTTCATTGAATTTTCAAGGTTTTGTAAATGCAAATTCCTAACTATATATCGACTATAACCTATGGTTTTTTCAGTGAATATATATATATATATATATTCACAGAAAAAACCATAGGTTATAGTGGATATATAGTTAGGAATTTGCATTTACAAAACCTTGAAAATTCAATGAAAAAACCATTGGTTTTAGGCCATATATAGTTAGGGATTTGCATTTACAAAACCTTATTTTACTCGCATAAAACCATTGAAATTCCATATATAGTTATAAGCGCTAACTATATATCGCGCACCCGCAATCCACTGCTGATGATGTCACATATTACATCATTCATGACATGGTTAGTGACATCACTGATGACATCACTGATGACATCTCAAATGACATCACTGATGACATCACTGATTACAACATCCAGTGACTGTATGTTTCTGTAAAGTTAAAATATGTTTTACATATTGAAGAATGAGTGGATATATAAGTGTCTGGATGAAGGATTTACTAGGTGCATGACTGACTGATTGAGTGAGTGATTAAATGTGTCTCACTGAGTGCATGGGTTAGTGACTAAACTGTTTTAATTTGTGCATCATTATATCTGTTGTTCTACAAACTGCTGCATATGTTGATCAGTAGCTATATGAGTAACTGTATGGGTTATTGATTGGTTGTCCAAGTATTTGGATGGGAAACTGAGTGTGTGTGTATGGGTGGCTGGGAGGTGTGTGACTCTGTACATAGATGTGTGAGTAGTTGATTCACTATATGTATAGATTCAAAAGTGCATGTGCAAACAGCTGTATGGGCGGTTGACTGTGCATGAGTGTATTAGTGAGTGAATGGATATCTCAGTGCTACATGTCAAATTAAGTACATATGTAAAACACAGTACATGTGAGAGTTGACATCTATAAATAACTGTGCATAAGAGCCAGTGAATGTGTGAGTGGCTGTATGGATCATTGTGAACATGTATCAGAGATTGTATAAGAGAGTAAAGTAAATATGTGTTAGTATATGTTTGAATAAGTAAGGTGTGTATAACTGTATAGCTGAGAAAATGGAGGTGTGATTGATTTTTGGCATAACTGACTAGGTGTGTGAGTAACTCCATGGATGAGTGACAGTCTGTGACTGTCTGTTTACACTGATTGTATCTAAGGTTATATTAGAGTCTGAAGAGGTTCATGGTATTATCACATGAATGATATCATCAGTGATGTTATCAGTCATGTCAAATGAGATGTTTTCAGTGATGTCATCAGTGATGTCATTTGAGATGTCATCAGTGATGTCATCAGTGATGTCACTAACCATGTCATGAATGATGTAATATGTGACATCATCAGCAGTGGATTGCGGGTGCGCGATATATAGTTAGCGCTTATAACTATATATGGAATTTCAATGGTTTTATGCGAGTAAAATAAGGTTTTGTAAATGCAAATCCCTAACTATATATGGCCTAAAACCAATGGTTTTTTCATTGAATTTTCAAGGTTTTGTAAATGCAAATTCCTAACTATATATCCACTATAACCTATGGTTTTTTCTGTGAATTTCATTGGTTTTTTAATAGCAAACATGAAAAGCTTTAAAATGTCAAGTACGTGATAGATAAAAACATTTTCGTATTTATGCACGCTGATGTGCTTTGAACGCTGCCCCCCCCCTCCCCTCTTTTCTCTTAGTAGTACTCTCTCTTTGCAGATAGTGAACGGTAGTTAACGCAGGCCTTTGCCCCCGTTGTAATCCGTCGTGCCTGCTTGTCTCTCCATTTGATTGATTGTTATCCAAGCATTTACTGTTTTAGAATTGGTTCTCTTTGGATCATTCTCTACTTACAAACAAGCACAAAGTCGCAATACTCTGTTTAGTCTTTGCAGATAGTGAAAAATCGTGTAAAAAAATAAAAGTAATCGAGCAAAATCAGTAGGCCACTAATTGGATCTCTTTTTGACCTCGCTAAAATAGAAATATTAGGAACAACCCTTCATGAGAAATACGAAAATAGTGAGATGAACTGAGCTCCACACCATGAGGGCTGCAAGACAGCTCGACTCCGTCACCCACCCCGCCCAAAATAACAACAAACCCTATGCAAATATTAAAAATATAGACAACACACCAGCAAAGAAACAGGGTAAAACATTTTATTAAATAACTATTTACATAACTATTTTATACTTTTTATTGCCCGATCCGGCTAGCTCAATCGATCGAGCATGAAACTCATGCACTCTGATAGCAAGCGTTGCTGCTGATGCTATGCAGACCAAAACTGGTTTTCAGTTTGTACATTTTTCTAGATTTTTCAATCCAAGGTTGGTTGACTTTGTAGAACGATGGCTTCAGATTTTCAACATACGGTGTGGTGGCGCGGACTGGGAGGGGGCGCTTCGCTCCTGCCCCCTCCCCAAGTAAGATTTTCATACGTGAAAGTACGTTAATGGTTTTGGTCCCTGAGTTGCTTCAATGTCACTGCCATTCTCAAATGGCATAAGTTCTGGATGTTGGGTGCCATCGTTCAGAGTTCTGAGCAGTGCTTGTAACACTGTCTGAAGCTTATTTCCACATACTGCAGCTTCACTATTCTCAAAGTAAGTGAGTGTGGTTTGTGGACCTGACTGCATTTGAAAACAATGTGATATGTTACCTTCCTAAACAGCTTGACGGAGGCCCCTGAGGGGTGGTGTGCTGGCCATGGACTCGGAGAAGACGCTTGGCTCCGACACCCTCCCCAAGTCTTATAGCACTGGTGTAGCCTGAGATCGCCCCCGACATAGGCGGCCGGCTCCCGGGGTCCGGCGGAACTTTTTGCCTTTTGATGACTCTTCAATTCTGGACCTTGTCCCACAATCCGTTTGACCTGAAGACACGCTGTAGTGGGGCGCCCCTTTACCGTTTCAGTTGCCATTCCGCCCGCTTTTGCTACACTGTGCCTCTTCCGCCATTCAGCTGTTTACCGCCCGCTCTTGCGACTACAGCGTCTCGCTCATCATGTAGTTGAGTTGCTCCCGCTCTTGCGGTGCAGCGATAGGCGGCTGCCACAGGACTCTCAAAATGGCGGCCGGCTCTTCGGTTTTGGGCCTGGTCCACTAAAATGGCCCTGGGACACCTTTGAACTTGGACGCTTCCCTGATAGGGCTTGGGTCCCATTCTCGAAAGCGTCCCCTCAGCCGTGAAGATTCTACAAAAGTCTTGGGGGCCTCCGACTCCCGCAGGCTTCTGGTGGGGAGCGGCTGCCATGTCTGCTCGTGGAATGGCCACGACGGAGCTACGAGATGGAAGTGCTCTCATGCTGACGCCAGCTTTAGTCTGAAACATCCAGAAACACTGTAGACTACCAATTCGATCAGTTCCGGTAGCGCCCCAACATGACCCGGAAGAGAAGAACTTGCCCTCCCCTCTTTGACTGATGGTTCTTGTTGCCTGTCCCCTCTGTTGTCATTTAACAGAACTTTTTGGACTGCTGAAAGGGGTTGTATTCCGAACGCTGGTTGGTGGAGACATTTTGACTATATTCTTGACCTACGTTGTCACGTAATGCGTTATATGACACGCCGCGTTAGCGCACCCGGAAGTGATCCGAGGCGCGGCGCGCAGCGCGTAACGTAAGCATAACAGGTCATGTGACTTGTTAATAAAACTTTTCATTGGTTCATTTTACTTTTGTTATTTTAATGATGAAAAGCTTGGTCATATGACCTAAAAATTACGCTTTTTATTGTTTTCGAACATTATTTTTTTTAAAACATATGTTATAATATTCCAGGCTAATGTACTTTCCCGGAAAATGTACAACTGTCCTGCAAGTAAAATATATTCCTTTTTCGAGAAAAAGGGCGTTTCTTCGTTCCATGATGGAGCCGTTGAGTAAAAGATACTCGGCCTGCTGTCTTAGTCGCGATACGCCTGATTATCAGATTCTTATCGATCACTTTATGTTGCAGGAGTGGAAAACACAACTGCCCTTGACCATTTATCTTTACTGCGTTCCTACATATTATACCTTTTATCCGTCATGTAATTGGACTGCTTTATTTCACTTGCCTTTTACTGATTCGAAAACAGTGACTAAAAGTAAAAACTTTACCAATGTAAATACTACTACCGTGTTTTGTTTTAAAAACCTTTCTTGTGAAAATGTCAGTATACAAATACGGGCCTATAACCACGTGGGCCGGCCACGGCGCAAACTGAAATCGTATATGATGAGGAGACATTTACACTGTAGAGGAACGTAACGAGCGGGCCATTACGTTGCAAGAACTAAGTTGTCTAACAGTTGCGGAATCGGTGGACATACATTTTGTAATTAAAATAAGACAGGGCCACTTACAATAACATTTTCTAGATATACATTTGCGGGCAAGGAGTTACGAGTCCCATTTATACCGGCGCCATTTTGGGCGAGACCGGGCAGGTCCAAGATATAGTCAAAATGTCTCCACCAACCATCGGCCAGACCAGAACCCCTTTCGGCCCTTTATGCTACAAGATGGTGTCTTCCATTCAGAAAATATTGTTGGCAGCATTTTGAAAGGAAACAGAAACAGCCGTTCTCCTAGTGAGTTTCACATTGTTACATTTAGGAAGAATGTTGAAGAGTAGTATGTGGAAAATCTGAAGCCATTTTTCTACAAACTCTCAATCAGACTTGGATGGAAAAAAAATCCTGAAAAATGTACAAACTGAAAACCAATTTTTGTCTGTATAGCATCAACAGCAACGCTTGAGTCAGCTTTGTGTCAAGCCGCCATTTTCATTCAATCAATAGCGTCCCCCTGCACACATTCAGGGACCTGGTCGTGTCTTCAGATGAAACGGATTGTAGGAAAAGAAGCAGAAAGGAAAAGGAAAAAAGTTCCGCCGGACCTCGGGAGCCGGCCGCCTATGTCATGTGCGACCTTTGGCCACACCAGGGCAATAGTGAAGCTGCAGCAGGTGCAAATAAGCTTCAGACAGTCTTACAAGCACTGCTCAGAACTCTCAACTATGGCACTCAACATCCAGGACTTGCCATTCGGATCTTGGCGCCTTGTGCTGGTTCCGACCTATTCACACATCGGTCCACTACTGACATCACCTCATAAGCCAACGGGGCACCCCACGCCGACTTTCGGCGCAGCATTGTAGGATGGCCACACCAGTGCGGCAACTTGCTGGACACAACCTCGGTGCCATCCGGATCTCGGCGCGTTCGACTCACTGTACCGCAAGAGTGACCGGAACTCAGCTGGACACGCCGTCTTTCGGCGCAGCATTGTAGGATGGCCACACCAGTGCGGCAATTTGCTGGACACCACCTCGGTGCCATCCGGATCTCGGCGCGTTCGAGTCACTGTACCGCAAGAGTGACCGCAACTCAGCTGGACACGCCGTCTTTCGGCGCAGCATTGTAGGATGGCCACACCAGTGCGGCAATTTGCTGGACACCACCTCGGTGCCATCCGGATCTCGGCGCGTTCGAGTCACTGTACCGCAAGAGTGACCGCAACTCAGCTGGACACGCCGTCTTTCGGCGCAGCATTGTAGGATGGCCACACCAGTGCGGCAATTTGCTGGACACCACCTCGGTGCCATCCGGATCTCGGCGCGTTGTCCTGCCTTCGGCCTATTCGCACATCGGTCCGCTACTGACGCCGCCTCACGTGCCAACGGATTTTCTACGCTTTTTCTAGCCCTATGCCGCATAACAGGTCATGTGACTTGTTTATAAAACTTTTCAATGGTTCATTTTACTTTTGGTTTCCTAAAGATGGAAGGCTTGGTCATATGACCTAAAAATAACACTTTTCATTGGTTTAGAATTTTTTTTTTTCCCAAACGATGAAAGCCCCACCTTGTTTCTGGATCATTCAGTGTGAAGCTGGCGTCAGCATGAGAGCACCACCATCTCGTGGCTCCGTCGTGGTCATTCCGCGAGCAATCATGGCAGCCGCTCCCCACCGGAAGCCTGCGGGAGTCGGGGGCCCCCAAGACTTTTGTAGAATCTTCACGGCTGAGGGGACGCTTTTCGAGAATGGAGCCCAAGCCCTAGCAGGCAAGCGTCCGAGTTCCAAGGTGTCCCAGGGCCATTTCAGTGGACCAGGCCCAAAACCGAAGAGCCGTCCGACATTTTAAGAGTCATGTGGCAGCCGCCTATCGCTGCACTGCAAGAGTGGGAGCAACTCAACAACATGGTGAGCGAGACACTGTAGCCGCAGGAGCGGGCGCAACTCAGCTGGATGGCCGCCACCTGGGGAGGCCCGTTCACGCCGCCTCCCCCAGGCCCCCCCCCTCACGGGCCGCCGCACGCCAATTTTCGGAGCAGCATTGTAGGATACCAAAACCAGTGCGGCAGTTTACTGGACATCACCTGGGTGCCATCAACATCTCAGCGCGTACTGCTGCCTTGGGACTATTCGCACAACAGACCGCTACTGACGAGGCCTCCCCCCGCACCACCCGGGACGCCCCACGCCAATTTTCGGAGCAGCATTGTAGGATCCCAAAACCAGTGCGGCACCCAGGCGACATCACCTGGGTGCCGTCCAGAACTCTGCACGTTGTGCTGCCTTGGGACTATAAGCACAAAAGACAGCTTCTGACCATTGTTGCTTTTTTGGGTGAAAAATGTTTAAATGTTTTTACAGTTTTTGTTCCGTTCATTATAGTTAAAAGTTAATAAAGTTTTAAAATCTAACTTTGTTGGAGTGCTATATATGTTTAAAAAATCGGGTGAATGGGGCCTTGAATCGGGTTATTGTCATGTGTGGGCTTTGCAAGTGTACTGCTACAAGATCGGACATTTCAAACTCAAATGCACGTTCTTTTTCTTACCTTTCCGAAGCATGGAGCGCAATAGCAGGCAGAGAAAGGGTGATGCACGTGTTGAACACTGCCTGGCCTGGCAAGTTGCTGGCAGTGCCCCCCCCGCCCGCTCCTGAAAGAGGGCACACACACACCGCCGCCCCGAGTACTTCACAAATCTTTAAAAGACCATGCGCTTGTTCATGAGGCTTAAATGGTTTATCACCCCTTCTAGAACCCCTGCATCGACCCTCTGACGTTTCCTGGAAGAATTAGCACGTAACACAATACCAAGCCCTGTCAGCTGAAACCCCCAGAAATCATGGGGCATATTATCAAGGGGGTTTATTTCCGCTTTTTTGGCTTTAAAAGCCAAAAAAAAAAGAGATAAAATTATCTCCCTATTACCAAGCTGTCGCTAACACCAGTTAGTGACAGCTAAAAGGAGATAGCGACCATCTTGGGCCCCGCTTTGCATATCAGTGATATTTATCACTAACGACATGCAAAGTGGGCGTGCCAAGATTTTAGCGACTGGAAACAGTCCCTAACCATCGCTATCTCCTATTACCAACTTTTGGAGATATTCGCGCTAAGCGCGAATATCTCCAAAACCTAACACCTGCCCTGAGCAGTTTTAGCCATGTTATCCAATGGGAAGTGGATAACATGGCTAAGAGCATTTGCTGGATAATGCATGAATATCGCTGACTTTTCAACGATATTCATGCATTGCGGCCGTTTTTTATCGCATTTGCGATAAACCTTGCTAATAGCAAGGTTTATGTGCGATAAAATTCGCCGATGTGCGGCGATAATTTTTGTCTCTAAACAAGTTAGAGACAAAAATTATCGCTAGTTGTTGGTAATATGCCCCCGGGTTTTTCCTTGCAGAAATCGGGAAGCGAAAGACTAGCACTGAAATCAGTAGTCTCACGCCTGAATCGGGAGGGTTGGCATGTCTGGATACTCTACAGCTGGGGCCATAAACTACATCCGCAGGGCTAGGTGATAGCCTAGGTCCGGCCTGGACAATCGGACACAGAGGAAGAGGAGTGTCAGAGGGTGCGGTAGTGAATAGGGTGAAAGGGAGGTGTCGGGCGGGCACAGGGTGTGATTCTCAGAGAAGAGCAGCGCAGATGGGGGGAAGTATATGGCCCATGCATGAGAGAAAGAGCG
Source organism: Lissotriton vulgaris (assembly GCF_964263255.1). Classification (NCBI taxonomy): domain Eukaryota; kingdom Metazoa; phylum Chordata; class Amphibia; order Caudata; family Salamandridae; genus Lissotriton; species Lissotriton vulgaris. Next base: position 907,977,323 of record NC_141698.1, read on the forward strand.
GGGGTGACCAGTGCGTGGGGGAGATGCTTGCGAGGGTGGGGAGCCATGCTGAGGATCGGCGGCGTGCAGAGAGTGGCCCTGGTCAAGGCATCTAAAATGGCTGCCGTGCACGACAAAATTGTGGCATTGGACAAAAACGCAAGATGGCGCAGACAATGTTTATCAATAAGGATTCATTTATAACAAAATATTTACTCGCAGTGACAAAATGGTGGTCAACACTTCCTGATTTCCATCGAATCGAACGTTAACAAACGTCACGCAGCAAAAAAAAAAAAAAAAGCTCACGCACAGAGCAGTTTTTAGCCATGTTATCCAATGGAAGGTGGATAACATGGCTAAGAGCATTTGCTGGATAATGCATGAATATCGCTGACTTTTCAGCGATATTCATGCATTGTGGCCGATGTGCGGCGATAATTTTTGTCTCTAAACAATTAAAACGAAGCACAAAATGGCGAATTCCCGTTTCGCTACCAGTTTGCGGCCCAGTTCGCGGCCCGTGAAGCGCTTCTACCGTGAAAAATCATTTTTTTTTTATTTTCCCCACGGGACCCTTTAATAACCCCAACAACATTCCTAGGGGGTCAAGAGAGGTATACCTTGCCCCCTTTCAATAAATTCCCCCTTCGTTTTTCACCTCTTCTTCTCTCTCGATCCTACCGAGAGATAAGATGGCGGCCGCTCCGGACTGTTTAGAATGTTGACAGACAACGGAGAGCCAATCAGCTTTCTGCGCGCAAAGTTCCGTTTCGCGAAAAGTAAGCGGACCGGATCGCTGCCCGGAGCGCTGTTACAGATATATATCTTGTTTTGAACGTTAATTTCTCAAAAACTACTGGAGCACATATATTGAGACCTAGCAAAGGCACATCGGGCTAACAGTCCCTACAATTTTGCCAAGTTTCGTGCAAATCCATTCAGCCGTTCGAGCTAAAAGTGAGTCCAACCGCCCTATGGAAAAATGAATGGGAAAAACGCGTTTTGGGACCCCCCTTTTTTCTCGGCCCCCCCTTGACGAAACCCCACCAAATTTTCAGGGGCTGCTCGGAAAAAAAATGTGCCATTTTCCTGAAAATTTCAGCCGCTTGCGTCCACAAACGCCAAAGTTATTAGACATAGAATTTTCAAAAATCCCATAGGGAAAAAATCCTAACTATATATACCTACTGGCGAGACGCCAGTAGGTAATATATATATATATATATATATATATATATATATATATATATATATATATATATATATATATATATATATATATATATATATATATATATATATATATATATATAAAAGCTCCAAGTTTGTCCACGCTGTGAACTGTGGTTACCAGCCTGTGACAAAGGAATTTATCCGAAACGCGTCGGCGACATCCCGCTGTGGGAGAAGGTCTGAGGGGATTTGCTGCAGCCTGCGTGCGCTCTTGTTTGTGGACAAACTTGGAGCTTTTGTATTTGCACGGCAGTCCAGCCGTGGAGAGCGCACCACCGCTTCTAAGAGCAGCGGGCCTTTGAACTTGACATCCTGTCGAACTCTGCATATGGGGTAGCAGTACCGAGTATGTAGACCTTTCCCACTCCGGGGCCCATCAGTGGGTTTGATTGGGGACCCACAGAACACTGCACCCATCTGGGTAGAATCACTGCACTACATGTCCCATAAGACCTGGGACGATGCTGATTGGAGCGGCTTACCGGCCTATCAGGAGGCTTGTAATTGAATAAAGTGGTGTGGCAAGAAACGCTGTGAACTGTGGTTACTAGCCTGGGACAAAGGAATTTATCCGAAACGTGTCGGCGACATCACGCTGTGGGAGAAGGTCTGAGGGGATTTGCTGCAGCCTGCGTGCGCTCT